>NW_010302254.1:0-346 GCF_000700745.2 Antrostomus carolinensis
GGTCAAACAGGCAGCCTGGGACAGACAGACACACAGACAGACAGGGCAGTCAGCACAGTGTCCAAGGGGGGCTCCAACGCGGTTTGCTCATCTCCAGCTGCTTGGACACCCCCACTCTCCAGAAAAGTGCTACGAGGGTGCAATGTGGTGATGGGGGGGGCACAGCCTGGTAGTCCAGGGCAGGGCCTCAGTGCTAGCTGTCCCCTGCCCCCACCAAAGCCAAGATGGGGGCTATGTACAGGGCCTGCCCCTGGCTCCGGCAAGCAGGGAGAGGCCTGGAGTTTTTTCGGGTGCTGACAGTTAGGAAGGGAAGGCTGAGGGGGCACAGACCTGTACGACCACATCT
>NW_010302255.1:0-5065 GCF_000700745.2 Antrostomus carolinensis
CAAAGTCCCTCCCCACCCTTCCTGGAGCCTCCTTTCCTAGAGGAGAGGTCCAGAATTCCAGCTACAGCTGATTATCCACAAGGTTGGTGGACTTGAGCATCCTTGAGTACAATTAATAAAGTCATAAATTATTTGAGATTGTCGTATTTCATACATCTTTCTCTTCCAGTCTCGCCCCCATGGTGACGGTAAGAGAGTCCACTTCTCAGGGCTCTGTTATTGGAAAGGGCGAATGTTTTTTGCCAGAGCTCTCAGGCTTTTGCATCTTTTAGTTAAGAAAAATGCTGGATTTAGTGAACTTGTCAATGTGCTAGAGAAGCCACTGGGTTTGCTACTGAAAATTGTAACCAAGAAAACTCTACAAACCAGCTGATAGATCAGAAAACTAACACTGGTGTATTACAGCGCTGGGTGCCCGGGGGATTTCTCCTCCTAACATGCATAGCAAAATGCAAAAGCATGTTCATTATATACATGAATACTAATGCAATGCCCACCTATTTTAGTCAATCTAATACGCAGGTTGTTTATAATTAACCCTGTCTCTGTAACTCGGTCAGCAGAGTCAGGATGCACTGAGCTGGCCTTGAGAATCCTCCTGTTTCCTTGGTAGCATCGTTCTCTAGTAGACTTGCTTCTCTCTGGTCTGTAGGCTCATTTATCATCCCCAGACACAACCTGGGGGTCTGTTCTTGTTATGGTGACTGAATTATTTCAGTTTCTGGTATCAGTTTGAGAGAGGTTTGGGAATACTTCTCTACAGCATGCTCCTTCAGTAGTTAGGAATTGGGCAGGAGCAGTGTTAGCTCCTGGAAAGCTGATGGGTTTAGTCCTGCTGTGATTTGTGTCCTACTGCTGATTCCACTGGGAGTATGGCAGAGATCCCAGCTGCAGAGGTCAGATTTATTTAGATTCACACTTAGATGTTAACGGTGTGTTGCCTGCATACCCTCCTACGGTGTGATCACTTCCTCTCTATTTCCTCTCCAAACTAAGAATTCAACTTCTTGCTGATATTTGAGATAAAATGGTAAATCACATCAAAACAGAGCTCTGAGTTCTCCCCCGCTAGCCTTCACGTGTTCACAAATAACGTCATCTGTGTGATTACACTGGCCTTGCCAGCAGCCTGCAGTGCCTTTGGCCGCAGTCTCTACCCCTTGCTCTGAACACTTAAGCAGTGTCTGAATGTTGTTGGTTTCTTTCCAGCCTCACAGATCACATTCCCAGCTAAGCCTTCACCAGGCAGGACTGTAGCAAATTCTCCTCTCTGGGCTTCGCAGCTGATATACAAAGGCTTAAACCACAGGCCTTAAACCAGAGTTGACTTTTGAGTGAACTTCCCAACCTGTATCACATCAGCATGAAATACAACCGTGAGACTTTTCCTCCTACAATCCAAAGCCACGTGCAGAACAGCAAAACAGGAGCTTCCTGGACACATTTCGGATCCTGGTCAGATCTGGGATGTGCCCCAGTGAAGTGAAGCCAACCCACCAGATGTTCCCGTGCCTTTCTCTCTCCGTCATTTCTTTGTTAGATGTATAAAAGCAGGACCCTCTCACAGGGAAGATGGAGACCTCACCTAGCAGTGGACACACTGTGTAGGACTTCCCAGTTGCCGGGAAAGGTTCTCTGATCCTTCGCTGTGACAGGGGCTCCCCAGCTGAATCACGGATCTGGATGATGGTAAAGTGTTTGGGCAGCTGGTGATGAATCTTTCTTACTCACTGTAGTTAACCCATGTGGTGATGATCAGGTGCGTTACCCTGCTTATCTTTGTACCTTGCTTGTTCTTGTTTTTCCCCTGCTTTGAACTAAAGTGAAATAAGTTTGTTTCTGTTTTCAAGTTGGTGTCTGTGTCCTTTTCACTAACCCCATCAACTGGCAAAAGAACAGCTCTCTTTAGACTTCTCTAATATCCATCCAAAGCACTCAGAAGAGACTTTCCTCCTCTTGTATTGCTCTGCTGTCTTCTGCCTTCCCCTTCCTTTCAAGTACAGACTCCCTGTCTTGCTGTCTACAAGCCCTACCCAGGTTTGGAAGGAATCTTGTGGGTGCAATGTGCCACCCTTAGAGGCAAGCACGTGATGGAGGAATTTGCAGAAATATCTAATTCATGCCTTCCCAGACATGGGCATTGTAACAAATTTGCCACAACACTCCATATCACACTAAGCATCCTCCTGGGCAAACACTTCTCAAATTTACAGTGTGTCACCAGGACAGGGAGTGATCATCCGTGTCCTGGAGCTGAGAACCATGGCAAACTCCTGTTGTTGAGAATGCCCAGGCAATTCTTGAAAATGAACTGTACCAGTAAGGAAGATGTACAGCCCGAGCCTGGCAAACACCTCCAATCTTAAGTATGAACTGGAAGGGACCAGAATCTGCATCAAAACAAAAAATCACCCAACCAAGCAGCTAGGAGGTTCCTCAGGATGCTAGAAGCATCAGTACTCCCCACCATTCACCTCTCCATGGTCAATCTTCACTACTTGAGAAGAAAACTATCCTTTCTTGTTATTCCTGACCACAGAGTCACAGAGTGGTTGAGGTTGGAAAGGACTTCTCAAGGTCATCTGGTCCAATCACCTACTAAAGCATGGCCACTGACAGCCAGTTGCCCAGAACTGTGTCCACAGTGTCCGTCTCCTTCTCCATGGAAGGAGATCCCACAACCTCTCTGGCCAACCTGTGCCAGTGTTCAATCACCCTCACAGTAAAAGTGTTTCCTGATGTTCAGAGGAAACCTCCTGTGTTTCAGTTTGTGCCCATTGCCCCAAGTCCTGTCACTGGGCACCAAGGCTCTTCTTATACCCTCCCTTTAGGTACTTATATACATTAATGAGGTCCTCCCAAAGACATCTCTTCTCCAGGCTAAACAGTCCCAGCTCTTTCAGCCTTTCCTCACAGGAGAGATGCTCCAGTTCTCTCATCATCTTTGTGGCCCTTTGCTAGACTCTCTCCAGTATGTCCATGTCTTGTCCTGATAATGATGAGATGTTGACCCAGAGGGTCTTGAGGAATGCCAGCTCTCTGTGCCTGCGGGTCTCTCAAGCCTATTCACACTGGGTGTTGGGTGTAGAAAGAGTTCCCAGTAGAGGTGTCCAAAGTTGACAAGGTTTCCTTCTCAAACCCTATGGTCCATCTCTACTTCCCTTTGGACAGCAGCCGGGCTGACATTTTGCTGTAGCCATCGCTTATCCCAATTTTCACCTTGCACTCTTGCTATTCCCCTTTTTCACCTCATGCTCTCCCTATCCACCTGCTTCTATCCCAAGAGAAGGAGCTCTTCAGAGTGACACAGGTTCTCACAGTTACTGCGCCAGTGTGATCACAGCCTCTTGTATTGGCAACAATTAGAATACCTGAGAACTTTGTGATTAATCACCTCTTCCCTCAATGGCTGTTCTTCAGTCAGCCCTCCTCAGGTTGGGAAATGGAAGTGGTTGCACTTCCACCGCTCTCCATTCCGTTGTAAATTTGGTTATTTTGAGCAGCTGGAGATAGAGGTTACAACTTCACATTTCTTGTCTTCTGAATGTCGCCTCAGGTTTCCTGTTTCACAGGCGTTGAGCCCTGTCGCTCAACAGCCTGATCGAAACATCTCGTTGTGAGCACTCTGCGCTCTGGCATGGAGGGAAGCGGGTCAGAAACTTCTGCAGCTGAAGCCAGTGAGGAAATTATTTATACTTCTGTCAAATTCTCTCAGGCTTCTCCACCGAGGGCCAAAGCTGGATGGGAAAGGAGAGGTAAGGAAACTGGATGAGGTAGGTCACCAAAAGATTTTATTTCAAGAAAAATCAGGTTCTAAGAAAAACCCTCTGAGCCTGGCCACTGACTTTGCTTCGCAGCTCAGGGTGCTGTTGCTTTTGTTCTAAAATTACCGCGAGTATTTTATTGTGTTAAAAGGCGATGGGTCAGAGACCCAGCATTGTTCCCCTCCCTCTCTTCATCAGACTCCTTTTGGTGGTTACACCTGGGCATTGGACCCAGGCACCCTTTTCTCTGAACGAGGTTTGCAGTTTTCAAGTTGGCTGCTTGTCAGCCATAAGAGGTTGTCAGCAATAGTTCTTTGAAGGGCAGGCGAGATGCGAGCACAGATAAATTAGAGGCGTATGCTAATCAGAGATCAGAGACAGAGGAGGCACATGAGATCATCCATTCTCTCTCCCCTGGGGCTCTGCAGGATTCTTTTGTGATACATTTTTTCCTGTGTTTTCTCTGTTCTAGTTTTACATACCTCCCAGCAAGCAAATTGTCAGCTTTCGCCTTCAGACACTTCTGCGGGGCATTTTACCACCAAGAAAAATTTCTGAGTGCTTTCCTTAAATTTTCTTTTCCCTTATTTCCACTCCATTCCCCGCCCTGTTCAGGCCTTGGAAATGTCACACTGAGCAATTTCTCTGGCTGCTTAGTTGAGAAATACCACCTTAGAAGAGCGAGATTTTGCATTGATGATAATTATTCTTTATAAGCATTTCCTTCCCATGAGCTGATCGCTTTTCCTCTAAATGCCCCTGGGCTTTAGCTGACTTGTGTTGCATTGGCTGCAACACTAATGGTTGACCTTAGGGTTTTTTTGGAGCAAAGGAGGCTCTCGCTCTGGGATATGAGATTTCTGTGTCCTGATCAGAACAACCACATCTATCTGTGGTTGTTACTGCTGCCTGGCCACTTGCTGCACTATGGAAACCAAGCCAGCACAGAAACCCCCAAGTTCCTATCTGGTAATCACACTCCATCTGCTTGGAAGGCAATCTTGCTTTTGCACATGTTTGAATCAGAAATGATGTTTTCTGCTGCATCGGAAAACACAGGGACATGCCTTCATTCCCTGCCATTTGTGTGCACTCCCACCCTGTCGGCAGTGGAGATTACCCCAAGCCCTCTAAGAGATATTTTCAGTTTTCTCTTTAATATTCCTCCTGTCCAAATTCCTTTGTGTACCCTCATCTCCACTGAGCTGAAGTCAGAGGGCCTAAAATAAGGAAGCTGATCTTTGAATACACTTTCAGTGGATATGTGGTAGTTTCACCCACAGCTCAGACCATGAGGTCCT
>NW_010302256.1:0-11791 GCF_000700745.2 Antrostomus carolinensis
ACCACCACCCCGCAGCAGCTCCTGCCCTACACCACAGCCCCATGCGAGGTCCAGCCCAGCAGCCGGGGCCGCTCACTGCCAGCCCGGAGTCCTGAAGGTGAAACCTTCCCGCAACACTGGCCTGGACAGGGGCTCCAGTTGTTTTTGAAACCAAAACAAAAGCAGCAACTGGGTTGGAAGCGTTTGGAGATGCAAACATGTCATCACCCCGTTGTTTTGTTTTTGTCCCATTCCAGGCTCGTTTGAGCAGGTCCATAACGGCGGATTCTGCACATTACAGGGGGCCAAAGGCTGCGGCTCCCCGGAGCACGTGTTGTTTTGTTCTCGTCTATCCCGCAACACGGCCAAAGAGCAAGGGCTGACTCAGCAGCTGACACGTGAGCCCAAAGCTGAGACCACGCTCAGAGCCGCAGGCAAGGGGCCAGCGGCAGCGGCAGCGTCGCTTGCCCCATTATCAGGAAGGATGGGGCTCGTGCTGCTTCCCCCTTGGCACAGCACCCCTGTGAGGAAAGGCTGGTGAGCACCTCTGCTCTGAGGACGTGCACGATCCAAACACCTGAGCTGCTGAACTCGGCCAGCCAGAGCAGAAGGGATGGCCGAGATGGTGGCACGTTGCTGGCCTCCAGCTCCAGCCACTTGCTCCACACCCCAGCACCTTGCTCTGCCCCCCCCAGCCAGCTCCCAGTGCTGAATTCCCTGCGTGGCCAGGGTGGGTTTCCTTACTCCTGCAGCACTGCTACAGGAGGACTTGTCCCCATCACCCCTCAATTCTGGATTTAATCCCCAGTCAGGCAGAGGGAAAGGGATCCAAGTGCTTGCCCTGACCCTCAGGCTGCTATCAAGGTGGACACCAGGCACCTCTGAGCAGGGATTTTCACTGCAGTCAGTTACTACATGTGACGTTTAATTTCTTTGCCCTCTGCTTCCTGCACAAACCACGCTGCCAACACACAAGAGTGTTGGGATGGAATACTTTATTCACATGAACGCTGGGATCCTGGCCCGTCCTGCCTGCTGCAGCTGCTCCCATCTTCTAGACAGCGTGAACAAGGAAGGATTTCTTCATGGGCTTGCTCCAAACCCCCCCCAGCATCATCAGACCCCACAAACAAGCACAGACAGTTCAGCTTTGTCCAGGCAGGAGCACAGCACGGAGGGGCAGGGAGCACTGTGGGGCTGGCAGAGTGGGGAGAAGGGCTCCAGCCCCAAATCCCACGGCTTGTGCACGTGCAGCAGCTGTGAAACCTTCCTGCAGCTCCTCTCTCAACCAAACACACCAGCCGAGCTGGAACCCCGGCTCCAGCACCCTCCCAGCCTCGGGGGCTCCTCCTGCAGCCACAAACACCCAGGGTTAGCAAAGGATGGGTGCCACCATCTCTTCTCTTTGGAAAGCTGCCTGCCAGAGTGACCCCAGTCTCTTTTGTCACCTGCTGGGCCATTTAACCCTCCAAGTGCCCCCTGCCCACTGACAAATACCCTCCCCAAACTATTACAGTAAAAGGAAAAACCTGCACGTTGAGACGCACAGGCTGAGTCTTGGGTAGAGAACGGTTTCCATGCCCGGTGGTCCAGTGGCGGCTGGCAGCCCCCAGCCAGCGCTCGGGCATAGAAGGGAGCAGGATCCCCCGCAGCCACCCCCAGCACATCAGGGCTTCATCCTGCTCAGTCTGATGTCGCGTTCGATTTCGAACTGCCTGTGATCCACGCGCTCCAGGAATGCTTTCCTCTCGATGTACCTGTGGGGAGACGGAGGCAGAGGCTGTCAGCAGTGCCTGTGGCAGCCAGCGCTGCAACCAGCCCCGGGGCAAAGCCCACCTGAAGGGATGAGCAGGGAGGGAAGGTGTCATCTGCCTCCCTCCCACTCTCTCCATGAGCTGATTGCTCCACTGAGCATCTCCTACAGACACCAAAGGTGACCTGCTGGGTGTCTCCCAGGGGACTTGCAGCGGTCTGGGATGCAGGGTCCCCATAGGCTGGAGCCATGGGCTGGCTGCTTCTGATTCCAGCTCTTCTCTTACAGCTGAGAAATGACCTTCACAAAAAGAACTTGAACGGGCTCAGGGCAGGTCCTTGGCAGCAGAGGCAGCTCTGGGGCTTCCCAGGTGACCCTGCCCATCTCTCAAACCCAACCGCAGCGGCACGGCCCGTGATACAAGCTGATCACAGGCACGGGGAGCCTGAGGGATGCAAACAGCTTCAACTCAGTGAGCCTGCAGCAGCTGAGGGAATCAGGCCAGGGGTTTCCCAGCCACAGACCAGCTCCTAACCACCGCTCAGTATTTCCTTCTCCCTCTCAGCCAGGCACCTGAGCACTGCAAGGGAGAAAGCAAGCGCGTGTGCCTGGAAAAGCACCTTGCCGCTCATTAATGGCATGCAGCTGAATTTTAATGTACTTTGCTGCAAACCCTTGCCACAGATAGCCCAGGGCTGTGCTACTAATTAACCTACAGAGGGAGCGAAATTGCAATTCAAAACAGGAGCTGTAATTGAATCATCACAATTGTTTTGCATTTGTTCCAGGGTGGCAAACACTTGGCTGTCATGACAAGGTCATTACGCTCGGCCCGGCATGAGATGCGTGAGCCGCTGCGTTCAGCTTCTCTCCACCGGTAACCAGAGAAGCTCATCGCTTCAAAGCAAGACTGAAGGCTGCAGGAAGATGAGCATCACGGGCTCTCTGGGTTTTCCAGGCTCCTGGGTGGCTGGCAGTGTGCACAAAGGTGCCCAAGACCCAACTGCAGGAGGGTTGAAGCCTCCTGCCACCACCCACCGTGGTCCCTCTGGGATGAGGTGACGAGGTCTCTGCTTTGTGCCACAGCTACCGAACCGGCGCTGAACGTGCTCCCAGGATCAGGGTGCCTTTGCCAGTGCTGCAAGGGACAGCCCTGGCACTCCTGCCCACCCAGCCATCAGCGGAGAGGAATTAATCCAAATTCATCTCAGCAAGTGATTCCCTCTGGCTCTGTCCCTGCTGCCACCCCACTCCCATCGCAGCCCGAGCCCATCTCACGCTGACACAACTGGGTCAGCCCATCTCCGCCGGCTGTGAGGGGCCGGGGCCCAGCCTGGCGGAAGCAGACGATGTGCTGGCTGTGAGGGGGTATTTTTCTGTCCTTCTGCCCCCCACTGTCAGTGGAGGGCCGTGCCCCGAGCCCCCTCCCCATGCCAGACCAGGAAAGGCAGGCAGGGGAGTGTCGCTTCCCTTCGTCCCCACAAGCAGGGAGGTGACCCGCTCCTGGGGCCAGGCTCAGAGAGGCCACGGGAAGGAAGTTGGGGGGGTCATGCTGTGTGTCATATTGCTGGGCGTGTGGTTTTCCTCCCCCCTCTGCTGCTAAACACCAACCACAACCACAGAGATGAGAGGGGTCACCGCTGGGAACACCCCAACCCTTGGGCTGCAATGGCCCAAATGTGAGGGGCCAACATTGAAGCTCCTTCTGCCCCCTCTGTGACTCGCTTCTCCAGCCCCAGCAATGGGGCAGAGCCTTCCTCCTCCTCCTCCACGAATGCTGTGCCTCTCCGGCAGGCAGGGACTCGCTCCGGGGGGATCGATATGGATCACAAACCAGGAATGTGGTTCCACGGCCACAGCCAGCAGCTCTGCACAGAGGAGGGACCGTGATGTTACCCTGTGGCGTTGTCCTTGGTCGGCCACTGAAAAGCGCCACAGGGGCCAGAGCAGACCCCACAAGGCACTACCTGTGCATACCCCAGGGTTTATGGGGCAGGCAGCCTGGGAACAAGCCTGGCTGGGTTCTACAGCAGGTACATAGGGGCTGGAGGTGCTGACGGACACAGGCAGGAACAAGTCCCCCTGCACCCCGAATCCTGTGCCTGAATCTGGTTCCCAGCCTGGCTCCGTGCAGCTGGCAGCACAAAGTGCACGAGCGAGGCACAAACACCCGTCCTGTGCTCGTCTCAATGACCTTTGCTACCTGAATCAATACCTTCCTGTAAATTATCAGCCCAGATGGAAACAGGGCAGCTGCGATCCGCAGCAGAGGAAGGGATATTTGCTGGGAGAAGAGGCTATCTCTGCTAACGAGGGCAGCTGCAAACTGTTCTGGGGAGGGTTTCACCGGTGCTGCCTGTCCCCTGCCAGTCACCATCAGTCACCCAGCGCATGGGTCCGTCCCCGCATGAGGAGCGGGGCTGCTCCCCCATGGGCCTGTCCTACAAAGGTGGCCCAATTAAGAGGCAGCTACACATTTCCATTTATAAAGCACACCAGAGAGATCGACAGCAAAGGGGAGAGCTGCCTCCGCTCCTTCCTTCACCCCCTCCTGTCACATCCAGGACAGGCCCTCAGGATCTGACACAACCAGGCTGCACAAGCCCAGATCCTGCTGCTGGGGAAATGCAAATCACTGTCTGGGGCTGGTGATATGAAAAGTGGACAATCAGAGGCCAGGGTGGACACAGCCACGGGGCAGCACGTGTCCCCACTGCCTCGAGAATCCTGGGGCCAGGCTGCAGCGGGCTGATAACCAGCATCAGCAGCAGAAAGAAACAACAGCCCTGCTGCTCAGCTGGCTGAGTGCGTGTCTCTGCCGAAGGGCTGGGGAGGTCTGAGGCACGAGGAGCTCTGGGCTGTGAACAGCAACTTCTGCAAGGTTACCACAAAAAAAAAAGAGAAATCATAGAATCATAGAATGGTTTGGATTAGAAGGGACCTTAAAGCTCATCCAGTTCCAACCCCCCTGCCATCAGCAGGGACACCTTCCACTAGACCAGGTTGCTCAAAGCCTCATCCAACCTGGCCTTCAACACTTCCAGGGAGGGGGCATCTACAAATTCAGACTGCCTTCTCTTCTGGGCAAAAAGAAATGCCTCCTCTCTTCCTTGAGACACGCATGGAGCATCTCTGCAGTGCGCAGGCACGCGTGGCGTTGGGTAGGTGCTTCCAGGAGCGGCTTTCCTCGTCAAGCAGACGTTTTTAATTACAAAGCAGGACATGGAGGGATCAGAGGTTTCTAACGCACGTCAGCAGCGGGGACAAAGGCAGCGCCCCACTCCCTCCTGCCCGGGTTGAAGGGTTAACAACGGCTCATTTGGATTTTTATAGAGATGTGTAAATGATTGCCCGCGGAAAGGGGAGCAGAGCCTATGTCATTGAAGGAGAAGCGGTGGCTGCGGAAGGGACAACAGGCTCCTGCAAAACAACCTGAAGCTGGTGGCAGCTGTGTCTGTGCTTCTGCCCCCCGAGCAGGCTGGCTGCTCCCCAAGGGTGCAGCACGAATCATGTCGCAGGTGGCCTGGCAGGAGAAATGCAGTAGGCTGCTGCGCACCCATCGCTGCTCCTCCCTTCTCCTTCCTTTCCCAGTGAGCAGACACTCACCCTGTCCCCTCACATCACACGCCTGACTAACACAAACAGATTTGTAAGGGGTGTCTGAAGTTCTCATGGCATCACATTTCTCATTTGAGTTCCTGACAAAAATCACTCGCCTATAGCCCAGGGGATTTTCCAGCCTGGGAAGTGATGGGCAGAATGTTGTGAGTGGGAAGGGACCCACAAGGACCATCGAGTCCAACTCCTGTCCTAGCAACTCAAAGCTGTTCAAGGTTACAGGTGCTCTTAGAATTGCTGCTCTGTTTTGTTCCATCTCTTCAATGTGCTGATCCCTTCTTCTGCCTTCAAGGACCATTGAAGGTCTCCAGAAAGGTCTGCCAAGCGTGAAGAGCGAGCTGCTCTGCTTTTATGGGGTGGGAAACAGCTCAGGCCAAGAAAGGTTAACAGACCTTGTCTGTCCAAGAAAGGCTGGAACAAGCAAGAGATGCTACAAAACACTGATGCGGGGTACCCTGGCCCATCTGGGGTGTGTACAGTCCAGCTGAGAGTGATGAACCCCAATTCAGGCAAATTCTACTGTTTGTAGAAAGAAAGCAGTGTGTCCCAGCAACCAGCAGGAGATGGTCTGGCTTTTAATGGTGGTTCTACCACCATCAGCATAGTCCAGAGCAGTGGACTCCACCTCCTTAGATTTCAGGGATCTTGGAGGAACACCTGCCCCCTCCAGCACTCCCACTGAACTGCTCTACTTGTTCAAGGGCACGTGTCCAGAAAGAGATCAGGACCGATCTGATGGAGAAAGGGTGTTGTGGAAGGGGGCAAGGCCAAACTGAAAAAACCCAGCAGTTATAAAATATCTATCTGAAATACAAAATCCAACCTGTTGGAAGGCAGAAGCTCTGAGTTTTCCCCGCAAAGGACAGCTTACAATAAAAATACATTTTATGAGCTGTCCACTAAGCCGGTTACGTTTTCCCAGAGCGTAGCAAAGCACTTGTAGTGGAAACACCGCTTCTGATCTTATTATCCTTCCCTGCAGTGTGTGTTATTAACATTCTCTTTTATTTACAGCATTGCCATTTACTTTTACGAGACTTCCATTCACTTCATTGGAGTGAACGTTGCTTGATGCATGCAATCCACACCCAGCGCTGCCGTAATCTTTAACGCACCTTGCCAGCTGTTCCGGGTTTGCATACATCTTTACGCAGGAGGAGGGAGGACAGACGCAGCTGGAACATGTCATTTGAAGAATGGAACAAAAAACATACCTCCCAATTTGAGACTTTTTTTTAAAAAACAAAACCAAACCAGGGCAAAGGCAACTGTGTTTCCTCATGGGAGCGCTGCATTAGACCAGTTCACACTGCATCTGTGCCACTAGCAGGAGAGAAGATAAAGCACAGCCAGATTCTGCTTTAGCTGGACTTGAAGAACTCACAAGGTTGTTAGCAGAGAGTGAGAGATGCTTGCAGACTTACCTGTCTCCCTCTGATACCTATACCAGCTACTGATTTTATCTGTCTCTAAAATAAATCCTTAAGAAATCCCCTGGGTTTGCTGAACAACCTCTGTAGCAAGCAAGGGGGTTCCTACATCTATAGGAAGTGGTGGGAAATGCTGGACCACTACTAGGTAAAGTCCCTCTTACCCGTCTTTCCCTCGGTTATGGATTGCCAGCTCCTCCACAATCCCCTCCTCCTCCTTGAATGTCTCCCAGTCCAGTTTAGATTTCTCCAGTGTGCTCATCTTCTGCTTTTTGGAGCTAATCTTCCCCAGGAGGCTGCTCATGCCGCTTGGCCTCTTCACCCTGACGGAGATAAGGGAGCAAATGTTATTTAAATGCAGGGAGACAGCGTCAGTTCGCAATTAAAAACGGAGCTGAGAAACGTCAGGCATGAGAGTGGTGGCCTTGATGGTGGTGAGCCACCACCACTAAACAGATGGCCACCAACTCCAGGCAGCCTGCGGGCAGCAAGGTCACGCTTCCTGCAGATCCCGCTCCGCCGTTCCCGGGAAGCGGTGGTGGAGTTCATCACACACGTATCTCAAGTGCTCGCTTTTTGTGAAAGGGCTTTTTCATTTATCTTCCTCAGAGAACAGAAAGCTTTCAGGCCAAAAGAGATCATTAAATCATCTAGCTTGACCCCTTGTATACACCAGGCCAAGCCATTCCACTGATCACCTCCTTGCTAAGCCGGGTTCTTTGTCTTCGGTTTAAAGTGCTGTTTTCTGGAAGGGATCCAGCCTCAGTGCGTCACCAGCGCTGACAACACATCCAGGAATTAACCATTTCGTTGCTACCAACACGCCTGTTTGCAACTTGATTTTATTGAGCTTTAGGGTCTGGTTGCTGCTGCTTATTCTAAATCTCAGAGTCCTTCGGTGCCCGTGTGGGTCTCATTAGCAACGTGCTCATACACCATAACGAACTGACACCTGAATTGGGTTCTTTTTGACAAACAGATGGAGCTCTTCATGCCTCTCACTGAAATCCACTTTGTCCCAGCCCCTAGGTCATTTCTAAGGTTTTGTCCCCCTCAATTACGTTTCAACACTCTTTGAAGATGAGGGCACCAGAACCGTGTGTAACCCCCACCCCTTCTCCTGACCACAAATCTGCTTCTGTCCAAGGATTGCCTAAATCCTGTCAGTGTCACCTCAGTCCCAGCGCATGTGTGCTGTGATCCTACACCATCTCCCAGGTCCCTGTTTAGCAGGAAGACCACTTTGCTCTTTTGTCTCCTTGTTCTTAGAGGACTGAAATCCCACCCGTGTGGTGGGGCCCCCCGAATCTCCCCTTTCTGCTGGGAAATGCACACACAGGGACTGAGGTCAGCCAGGTCACCTTCTGAGGAAGACAATTCTCAGGGCTAGGAACCCGCAAAACAAACTCATATTAACCCCTTCTTAAACCCTGCAGGAGAGGGGGGCAAACACCATCCCATTGAACTCAGTGTTTACACACATTCCAGAGATAACTTCAGGTCTGCAGGGCTTTTGCCTCTGCAAGAAGCCGGAGAGGAAATGATTCTCGTTCCTGAGAGATGGAAGAATTTGGGGAGGGGGGGGCCCAAGGAAGGCAGCCAGGTGAGCGTGGCAGACTGCTCTCCATCAGCTCTCTCCTGCCCAGGGGTAGCTGTTCTTGGGAATGCATCCAAAGCTGTCCTTATCGGATCATTAGTGGAGTTTATGCTTCCATAATTTGCAAGTCTCTAAAGGAAAATAATTCTGCAGTTTATATGGAATTAAATAAAAGAAAATGATATCTTTGTAAGCCTCAGCTAGAAGATTCTCAATGCAAGAATAGCTGGCCACGGTCACTTGGGGTTGCAATTTCCTGACAATAGATATATTTGGGCTACAAACCCTGGATTAAGGGCATTTTGGCAAGTTCCATAGCTGCTGGGCAAAGCTGTCTGCCCTTCCTCATACTACCCGGCCAGAGGAGCAGAAGTGTCCCAGGACCTGGCCCTCTTGCTTCTTTCAACCCCTGCCCGCTGCTGGAGAGCGTGCCAGCACTTCTCACTGCGGGGACACAGAGCAACCTGGATGCTCTTTTGTTCACCTTTATCCCTGAACATCTCATCAAGATGTCTACAGCCCTTCACATCACGATCAGGCGATAAAACCTGGATCCTCGCTCAGCCTCCGATTCTCCCTTATTTTTCAAGACATGATGGCTCCGAGGATCCTTATCTGCAGGCACCAGCAAAGTGGTGCAAGGGGGCAAAATGTGCAGAGATGTTTTCAGCACAAGATAAAACTGGAGACTCTGCTCCCACATCTACCTATCCAGGACTACACGTGAGCCTTGCACAACCACCAACCCAGTATCAGACAAGTGTTGGAGTTGTGAGAGAGCGGGAGGAGAGGAGATATGACAAATAAGAAGGCAAAACCAAACAAAATACTGGGAAAATATCTTCTGTAGCAGCCACCTGGAAGGCAGAGGCTGGTGCTTGTGCACAACAGTTCCTTACACTGCATGAGAAGCCCTTGGGTTTTACCAAAGAACTTAAAGATGCCCTGAGAGAGATCTGGAGAAGTGCTATAGCTGATCCAGCTGGCAACGCTCCTCTCCCCCCAGCCTGGCAGGCAGGTGTTTAAATTACCACAAGGTATTCAAAAACACGTTCCTCTGAACACACTTAACTTCCCAGACACCCTTGTGCTCACAGTTCTGCCCACCTTTGATGTGGGAGAAGCAGGGCTGCAGAAATGGAAGATGTTGTCCCATGTCCCTACATGTCTCCTTAATGCTTTTTGGGACAAAGAACCCTGATGGCATAAAAGCCACCTCACCTGTCCAAGGGCACTCACAGCTCACCTGCACCTGCCAACTCATCCGTGAGTGGGAGGCTCCAGTCTGTACTACAGACTCTGCAAAAGACACAGCACACACCTGGAAAACCCACTTGAAGCCATTTCCGGATCCCTCCTGGGTGTTTGCGGCATTCATGACCCGCAGAGCCACAAGCAGGCTCAGGGGCAGGCTCCCACACGCCAAGACTGATGTCTTTTTGGCTGAACCTTGGGCTGTCAGCTGCCGGTGGGGAAGAGCTGAGTTGGGACAAGGGCCAATCAGCCAGGCTGGGCTGCCACACATGTCCCTGCACGAAACACAGACCAGGACATGCTGACAGGTAACTGCTGTCCCCAAGCCGCAGTGGAGGATATCCACGAGCAAAGGGAACCAAAGGCAAGGTGGTTCTGGCAGGGGTGGGAGCAGAGGTGGTGCTGGCTTCACAGCAAGGAGCAAGGGCTGCAGGCTAGATGAAGGTTGTTTGTCACACATCTCTCCCATGGTAACTCCTGGCAGAAATTAACAATGTCTGCATGCACACACCCATCTGTAACAGGGCTCAGAGCCTCTGTATCTCCTCTTGGCCACAGATCTTGGGAATATCCCTTCAAAGATACAACTCACCCCATGTTTGAAGCTACAAAGTCTAGGCTATGAACATGGACCTCCACCAAGGGCTTCCAGATAGCTGCAAGAATACTCGCAAGTCAAGAGTTCCTTCAAGGCGAGGAAACGTAACGAAACAGGGTGGGCTATGTTACACCCTCGTGTTGATGACTCCTCTGCTAATGTCTGATCTCAGCCCCATGCTGGAGACGGGCTCTGGGCTGGATGACCTGGCTCTGCTCCTGCCAGGACAATTCTGTGCTGTTTGAGGCAGGACCAAGCCTGGGCCAGGCAACGAGACGGGGCCAGGCACAGGCTGAAGGACATGTTGGAGTCTGCTGCTGAGCCTTCACTCCGCGTTGAGCCTTTCATCACTCTGAATAAATCCAACAGCAAACCTGGGGGTGGGAATTCCTACGCTTGTGCCAAAACGAAGTAAATGAGAGACATTAAAGTCCAATTAAAAACTTGCTTGGCCTTAAATGCCTCATCTGTTTAAAAAGCAAGTAAAGGGGCCTGATTAATTGCATTCAGCGCCAACAAGAGGAATTATTACCCTTTTTGTACTCATTAAGGGTATCTGCTGTGGCATCTTTAATCACTAAGGCATTTAAAAGAGAGAAAGTAATTTGCTAAGACATAATGGATCCCCGGGATGAGAATCAGGACAATCGCCTATTTAGGACACAAAGACACCCTCTTACTTTCTACAATTAAAAACTGTGGACAAAAGCAGCCCCTGAACCAGCAAATAAACGTGCTGGCGAGTTGTCTTGGCCGGAGAGATTCCCCTGCACCCACCCAATGTCTTCAGGACAAGGACTGTGCCTGTGCATCACCCAGCACGGTCACACAGAGGGACAAACAGCGAGCCAAGGGCTCCCTTGCTGTCCCACCACCATCAGTGAACACACTCTGTATTGCTGCTTCCTCCCATCTCAGCATGAGCCTGCAGCCCGACCAGGACCTTGGAGACTTGCTGCTATACCAATGATAAAGTGTCACTGTCACGTGTAATCCCTGCTGTCTTGTAACGTGAAGGTCAGCAAACGCATGCTTGCCCCCAAAGAGGCAGACTTCATCACGAGCTTTATAAAATCATCTTCAAGTAATAGAAAAACAGGACTGCAAGGGTCTCATAGAGCATCCTGAGGAGTTCCTCATCCAGAGATGGGTGCTCTGAGGGCCTCCTGACACCCATCCCACAGGCACTAGAGGTTTCAATACTTCATCAGCCTTTCACTTATTTAAGTTTTCCCCAATGACTAAATTTCCTTGTTCAGCCTATGACTCGTTATCTCCTTCCCAGTAGCTCCTAAGAACAGATCATTCCCTCACTTTTCGCAGCAGCCTTTTATGTCTTTGAAAGCTTTTCATATCTTCCCTCCTGCTCAGCTTGCTCTTCCCTAGACTAAACAATGCCGGGTCCTTTCAAGCTTTTCTCATTCCTCATGGTTTCCAAGTCCTCTGACCACTCTCGTTGCTCTCCCTGGACTCTCTGCTATTGGCCCACATCTTCCTCAAAATGCAGCATCCAAAACAGGAAAGAAAGGGCTCTAGTTGTGGCTTTACCGGCACCGGGAGCA
>NW_010302256.1:11824-13861 GCF_000700745.2 Antrostomus carolinensis
CTCCTTACACGGCCTCCTATGACGTGTGCCTCTTTCACAACTGTGTGACACCACTGACTCACACTGAGCCTGTGACTCACTGAGATTTTTTGTCCGCTCCGCTGCTGCCAAGGCAGTTATTTCCTTCCTTGATCCATGGAGATGATGACTGCTGCCCAAAGGCTGAGCTCTGCTCTGGTCCTTCTGCGCTGTTCCTCCTGTTTTTCCTCACGTTTCCCTCAACGCAGCGGATCTCAGATGTCTTTGCACATCAGCCTCTCCTATTCACAACACCCGTGCTGCAGCTGCTGAAGAGTCACACCAGGGAAAGTACTTCCCATCTTTGTGAAATGCCAACAGAGACCATTTCGCAGCTCAACCAGCACCAGTTGGCCAAACAAGATGAAGCTGATGGCTAGCAGCAAGCAGGGACCAGCAGGATCTGACTGCAGGAGAAGCTGTGACCATTCATGCTGTCCCACCCCAACGAACAAAGGGTGCCCAAAGGCCACCTACTCAGGTGTTGATCAAGGAGCCAGGAGTGTCCCCAGCTCCAGCCTGCCCTCCACCCTTGGGGATCACAAACCCTTTGCTGCTCTGTTTCTGCTGGCTCCGCAGGAGCGTGCGGACCACAAACCCTCTGCTGCTTCTCCATCCGCCTTGTATCACCCTCCCTGTTGTGGATAACAACAACCTCTGCAGCAGGAAGGTCCTGCTTCTGTTTCCTATCAATACTTTTAAGATGGGCTCAATTCATAAGAAGCAAACACTGAACACAACATAGAATGTTACTGATGCTTGGCTAACACACCCCAACACTCCCCCAGCCCCCTTCTTGTTACACCACGTTTTGGGGAAATAGTGTGAGCAAAGGCACTGAAGAGGACAGTCACTGATGTGCACACATCACGACTGAGATGCTCATTCTCTGCCCCTTAGTGAAGTCCACTCCCCCACACCCCTCCTAAACAGAGTGGTTAATTACCTGTCTTGTCAACAAGGATCTTGTCACAAAGAAGCTGCTGCAAGACTTGGACCAAGAAGGACATTTTTTTAGCTGATACAGATTCCACCAAAGGCATCCTGCACACTCCGTAGCTGTGTGGTGGAGGAGACAAGACCACAGAATGGAGTGTCTGGCTTCATCGCAAGGTTCTGCACCTCCCAGAGCAGAGACAATTGGGTGTCTGGCGCTCATCACCTTCCAGCATACATCCAAAACGTCCGGTGACTCTCCATGAGGCACTGCAGAGTCACCTTTATTTTTGCAGAAATAAACATGGACTGACAGAGATGATGTGATTTCATCAGAAGGAAACCTTTTGAGGCCAGGAAAGAGCCCGTATCTCCTGCCCCAGCCTTTGTACACAGACTAGCAAAGAAACAACCTTTACCATTTACTGTTAGAAATGGCAGGTTGCACCTACAACCCCAAAAATCCACTCCCAAGGAAGGTTCAGAACCAGGATGGACAGTTTTTGTTGTGCATCAGAAAATGAGACCATTCTGCAAGGGTGCTTATGCTGTCTGACATGAGAGGACAAGCAGGAGGTGTCCACTCGCAGGTCCTTCAGCGTGGCTGAACGGCTTTGCAGATCCTCAAGCAGAAGAACCCAACTCAAACATAAGCTATAACGTGAGCTGCTTCCCTTCTGGCTCCCTGGAACAGAGAGCAGCACATCAGATCCCACTATGGGAATAGGAAGCTGGCGAATAAATGTCACCAAGTGCAGGAAGGTGGCACCTCAGGCCATGCAGCCCTGGAAGTACCATTTACCACCAAGCCCTGGCTCTCCTGCAGCCCCTCTCCTGCCCAGCTCCCTTCCCCACTGGAGCCTGCGGTATTTACTTGCAGTACAGCCACAGCAGCTCTGTTCCTGTCACCCCAAGCCCTTCGATGGCAGGGACGCAGGTGAGAAACTGCCACTCAGCAAAGAGAAGAGCACAAGGTTTCATAAATAGCACTACCTATCATAGAATCATGGAATGGTTTGGGTTGGAAGGGACCTTAAAGCTCATCCAGTCCCAACCCCCCTGCCATCAGCAGGGACACCTTCC
>NW_010302256.1:14049-14515 GCF_000700745.2 Antrostomus carolinensis
GCCCAAAGCCCCCCCCCAGCCTTCCGGGAGCCTCTTCAGGTACTGGGAGGCCACTAGAAGGTCTCCCTGGAGCCTTCTCTTCTCCAGGCTGAACAGCCCCAACTCTCTCAGCCTGTCCTCACAGCAGAGCTGCTCCAGCCCTTGCATCATCCTCGTGGCCTCCTCTGGACTCGTTCTAACTGGTCCATGTCTTTCTTGTGTCGGGGGCTCCAGAACTGCTATCACACAACTATCCCTGCTATGATCTGCTGTGAAGCTGAATAGTTTCCGTAATGGCAGGAAATGGTTCTCATACAGACTAACCACAGTTGGGCAACTCATGCAGCCAGTAAATACTTTCATTTTAATAAAGTGGCAGATTCCTTCCCAGCGCACCACGTGTCACCCGCCCGGCTGTCCTCCTTCAAACAATGTCAGCATGGGTGTGCAAGAGATGGTGCACGAGGAGGTTGTAGGCAGAGACCCG
>NW_010302256.1:14578-14958 GCF_000700745.2 Antrostomus carolinensis
GTGTCCTTGGTGTCATCTCTGCGGTCCCCTCCCAGCCTCTCCAGACTGTTCTCCTTGACAGAGGAGTGAAAAGGCTGGTGGGGAGGAAGAGAAGCACGCGGCAGGAAGGGTGCCATTTGCTACTCAAGGACAGGGTGGTTCGGCTGGACAGAGAAGGCAGCAGCAGAATGATGATGCCTGGGATTCCCAGCTTGCAGAAACCTTCCTCAGAAACCTTCCTCTTCAGACTCTAAAACCAACCAGCTCTTCCCATCCTCCACCCTGCGTAACCAGATGAGGACAGAAAAATCTCCCAGCTCCGATCTCCCTGATCAATGTTCAGGCTTGCCAACCCAACTGCATTTCTTTTTGGTTTGTTTGTTTCCCCCCCCCCCACTTAA
>NW_010302257.1:0-1034 GCF_000700745.2 Antrostomus carolinensis
ATGCCCCTGTGAGAAGTGCTTACCCCAGCGTGCCTCAGTTTCCCCCTCTCTACTCTCTCAATTCAGTCTCACACAGAAGGCCCCAAGGTCTGGGTTTGTCCCATGAACTCATGGCAGGATGGCATCCAGGCATCGAAGAAAACAAGCCCATGAGGGTGGAGGATGGAGAGAGCCTAGAGGGATGGGAACGTGGGGTTGAGAAGGGAGACAAGTTCGTGCTGCCCAGATCCGGAAAGGAAGGAGAAGGATGTTGGTGCACCTGGCTCTGGGAGGGGAAGGAAAGGACTCATCCTGCTACTAGAGGGGACCACTCACATCCCAGACCCTCTCAAAGAGCAAAGGTGGAGGAGAGGGAACCAGGAGGGAGAAGTTCCCAGGTTGGAGGGTCAGAAAAGCATTGTCATGCTGTTAGCCAGCGCTGAAGCCGGCAGCCCAAAGAGATGCTCCTGCCCGTCACAGGGACCATGGACCTGTCCTGCTCAGCCTCGCTGCCCAACCGTCCTGCAAAGCAGGTCATGGGCACAGCCTGAACATGGAGTCATGGTCAGGGGTCAGCCCACAGAAGCCACTCTCCCAGCTCCAGCCTGGCTCTGGGCGCGGGGTGCCAGCACACTAACGCTGGCAGCCCCGGGAAGCCCGGCTGCTGTGGGGCTGGCACAGACCCAGCAGCCACGAGCTGAGAGCGCTCGCGACGACGTCCCTCATGAGTCAGATGGAAAGGGCGGCTCAGGAGTCACCTGAGCCCGGCGGCTGCCTGCCCGCGGCCCCTCTCCAGCCCAAGTGGAAAAACATACGGCCCCGGCGCAGCGCACGCCTGCCGAGACCCCGAGCTCCGGCCAAGCCCCCTCCCAGGCCGGCAGACGCAGAAATGCTCACGTTAGCCTTTTTTGGCCAAATTGGTTTAGGAGGGAGGCAGAAGCGACTCAGACATCCCTGGCCCTGCCGCTCTGCTCTGCCGCCGTTAATCATCACTCCACTGCTGCTTGTTGCCTGTGCCAGAACCTGGGCTCTGCTACAGCCACCGGCAGGTTCAT
>NW_010302257.1:1168-3067 GCF_000700745.2 Antrostomus carolinensis
CCCTGGGCAAGGCACCCGCCCAGTGCAGGGGGTGACCCTTGCATGGGCATCGCTCCCCAGCCCAGCTCAGGGAGCTGGTGGAAGAGGTGACAACAGCAGTTTGCTAGCCTGGGAGTATTTTAGCCATGCAAGAGCCCTAGGGAGAGGAGAAGAGAGTCGGCACACCCAGTTGCATTCCTGAGGTTTGGTTTCCATGGTGGGATGTTCACCCGACGGTGAAGTCATGCTGTGGGCAGAGATGGCCAGTGAGTTAATGCACAGATCCGGCTCCTTCCCTGACTCACAGCAAGCGTGGCTACAGCCCCGTGCCAGCCCTTGGGCTGACGGTCCTGCCGTGCTGCCACGGCTCTGGTGTTTTGAGCATCTTGGTCCAGGGAGGCTCCAGATATCCCTGCTGGGTTGATCCCTGCCGCACCGTGGGAAATTGGATGCTGCTGCAGGGTGGAGGGACAAACTGATGGTTCTCATGGGTCCTTCCAGCCCATTTCTGTCATCAGGCTGTGCTCCCTGTAATGTTTTACTTCTCCATCCTACTGCTGCCACTGGTGACAAGACAGAAAAACACCACCCTAAGAGGTCACTCCTGTGGGGCCAAAGCCTTGAAGATCTGCCCAATGTTAGGCAGAGATGGGAAGGATGGAGAGATGGAGAGCGTGGAAAGAGAGGATGGAAAGCCCATTGGTCCTCAGGGCGAGGTGGCAGGGACACTCCCTGGCACCAGCAGCTTGTGGTGCCAATGCCTGGTATGTGGCTGTGGAGTTTAGCTGTGGGGCCCCATGGATCAATGAACAAGCGGTTTGGTGGAAGAACTAGCCCTGGGGCAGCAGCCAGTAAGCCAGTAAGATTATTCCAGCCTCTGGAGTGGTTTTCTGTAGGCAGAGGAACATGGCTGGGCTGCCCACAGCCATCAGCTGCCCTCCCCATTTGCTCGGCTGGCAAGACCTGGTGCTTTTGGATGGTGGTTATTCATGCTGGAGGGGATCTTAGTACCATTTTTCAGAAAAGATCAACTCCTTTGCAGTTCCATCAAGTAAAACCCTGTAAAAAAGCATACCTGTGTACAACACATCTCCTGATCAACCACCACTGGAGCACTTTCTGAACACATCCTCTCCACATCGGTCCCAGCCTCCTGCTGTCCTCAGCAGCTGTGGGCTTGAGGATGGGGGCAAGCTGAACCCCAAGGGGCCTCTTCTCTCCTCTTGCACACACACGGGTATCTCACAAGAGCACATGATGCCTCTGGAACATGGTAGGACATGTCACGGGGATCTCTCTGGGTGCTGACACCCCTACGATCAGGGCAGTTTGCTTTTGAGATGGACCTAGATCTTCCCACCCATGTATGCTTGTGTTCAAGCTAAACCACAAAACCCTCCCTGCTTCTGATCTCGCATGTGGCCAGATGCAGAGGTCCTATCTAGGATATCCTCAAGAAGCCAAGCTCCCTTTAGGGACTGGCACTGAGCAGCCAGCAATGACCCCTGCTCCCAGAGGGGACAAGCCATCTCCTGGGCCTGCCACAGCAGGTGACATCACTGGGGACCAGGGAGATGATGCTGAGGACACGTAAGGGGCTGGCACAGCCTGGCAGTTACCTGAGTGTGCATCAGCCAGACCGGGGAGTGAGCAGCCAAACTGAGCTCGAGCTGCAGCCAAAGAAAACCAGCGGCGCCTCCAGGGCTGTTTTGCACCAGCCAGGATGGAGCAGCAGCTTGGGGCACCAGAGGGTGACACAAGGCAGCTCCCTGTCTTGAGGACCCCATGAAGCTTTCCAAGGCTCTCCCAGCCCTTCTCCAGACTTCGTTTGTTTGACACCCAGAGCCATGTGAAGGCTGAGTGACATACCTAGGCTGCAGACGGACCCAGTCTGTGCTACCCACCCCCTGTTCCCATCCC
>NW_010302259.1:0-25404 GCF_000700745.2 Antrostomus carolinensis
TCGTAGTTAGAAAGCAGGAGCGGGGTCTGCTGTTATGGACTTGTGCAGGCGGAAAAAAACTGCGCTCCCTGCGCTGGAAACAACTCTTTCCAGGAGTTCCCTTTTCAAAGTCTTCCTGTTGACTTCAGTGAGCTTTAGAGCAGGCTTTAATTCTTTTGTCCTTTTTTAAAAACAAAAACAAAACCAAAACCAAACAAACAACCCAACTCTCCAGCTCTTTTAAAAGGGAATAGAGTGCCTTGAATTTACTGCTTTACCTGCTGCTGCCGTCTCTATCTAGGGTAGCGAAGTTTGTGCGGTTCAGTAGTGCTTTTGTTTGGCATCTTGTGAAGAACAAACGAGCTGCTCTTCCCTTACCTTTTAGAAATGATACCACAATGAAAGTTCTGTTGCTTGGGCGCGCGCTTACATTCCGAGCTTCCCAGGGAGGATTTATTTATGTGGGCGTAAGAGTTTTAGAAGAGCGACCAATTAGCCATATTTGCAAAAAGATGCTGGGAAACTTTAACTGAAGGGTAGTCATAGACTTCCAAGTATTTAAGTGCAAAGGAATAAACGTTCGCAATTAATTGGCAAATAGAGGAAATTGTTCTCCTGTTAGACATCGGACGTATTTTACTCGTAGTTATTTGTTAGATATGTTACAGAGGGGAGGTTTTTTTCAAATATCTTCCTGTAAACATCACACTTAATTTAAAACAAAAGATACAGCTTCCATTTTATGTGGAAGTATGGGCTTTGCCTTCCTTATGCACCAGTAGCCCGAGAGTCCCTTAAAATGAGAAAACAGCAACATTGTACGATTCAGCTGGAGCAGCTTGTATTTGCTGACAATAAGCTACTGGCTGAAGAAAACCGCTTAATGTTCAGGGTAGAGATGACAGAGATTTCTTTACAGTATCTTATTTACTATTTTTCAGCTAAAACCAGGCAGTAAATCAATCATCATCTGTAATTATTGCTGCAGTAATTACCTTTGGGGAGTAGGTTATCATTCTTGGTGGCCTTTGTTCAAATATCTTTTTCATTTTCCCTGTTTTATTTTTCTTGAGTCATGTCAGGTTTTGAGTGGATTGATAGTATTCTGAAAGCAGCCCGACTGTAAGATTTCTGAAAGGGCTAATAGTGCAATTCATCTGAAAAGTTGAAAGATGCTTGCTTAGACATAGCACGTAAATTCATTGAGAAGAGTCTGCCCATCAGTTATTGCATCTTGATTTTTAGTGAACATACAAAAGCAAGGAGGATTTCAACAGTACCTCCAACGCAGCGTTTATTTAAAGTCCTTATTTCTTAAGTATTACTGATCTAGTCGGTACAAAATACAGTTCTACAGTTTAAAAATAAACAGTATTTTAAATACCTGCTCTGAAAAACTATTATTTGAATGTATGTAAATGAGTTATTTAAACTCATGAGTGCTGTTTTACCTCTAAATAAAATATGGAGTTACACACTACATTTCCAATTTGTCATGTACTTAACAACCCTTTCTGGGGGGAAGATATAAGAGATATTTTTGAAATGTCTGTCACTTTTGATAACTTAATTTGAAACTTATATCTTAGGGGAATACTGATACAAGGCAGGTAAATACATTAAAACAAAATGACGATTGAGTTTTTTATATTGAATGCATGAAACTAACATCCGTCTGAAATGGTAGGTGTTAAGAGCTTGCTAATGACTAAATTTCTTCTATTTCTTGAAAATACACTTTTTTAATTACCCTGATTTCTGTTTACATTCCTTTTTTATTTCTTTTTCTCTCTCTCTTTTTTTTTTTTTTTTTACTCTCCCCTGCTTTGGTTTCTTGCCAACTTTGCTCTGACTGTCCCCCAGCTCTCGATGAGGATTGCATCTTAGGTTTGGACCTAGGAAAGAAAAAAGGCATGGCTAACATTAGAAAAGCCCCTTACAATTTAAGAATAATAAAAAAATCTTTCCAAGGAAAAATAAGATTGTAATTATTTTCTGTGAGAAACACTGTCTCTTACAACTATATTACAGGGTTGTGTCAAACAAAAGTCTCAAAAGGAAGCTAAATTATTTAACTTTCTGAAAAAACCCTGTAATTTGAATATCTTACTTTACTTTAGGAAGGAGGAATTAAAGTTCAACTGCCGGGTTCTTTTAGGTAGAGGAAGCATCAGTTGCATCCAACTCATCAGTCCTGACCTATATTTCATTCTACTGATTAATTTATCCCATTTCCTTGTCTAGTTTCTGGAAGGAAAAAAAATAATCTATTAGGTATCATTGACCTGATCAAAATCAACAAATGCATTTGGTGGGGGAGGGAGGATAGTGGGAGAAAAGCAGGTGGGGAAAGGTAAGTCAGAGATATGATACCCGTGTAGAAGCCTCAAAAGAGCTGCTTTGCAAGTGACAGGTACTGAAGAAGGGCAATTCGTGTGACTCCTTAAACTCCTAAGGGAAACGCTGTTCCCTAAATAAAACGGTGCTGCAGACCCTCTGAGATGATAAAGCAAGGGAGAGGGAGAGCAGCTCAATTGTATCTTGTTTAACTTGGCCATTAGAATGGTAAACCTTTTTTGTGACTTGGCATGCTTTGTAGATCTCACACTTAGGTTACTGGCTGTTTCTGGTTTATAGGGTTTTAGTTTTGGGAGGGCTTGAGGTTTTTCTTTTGCCCTTACTACCGGTTTTTGATGAGAAACTTTGTTTGAAAACAAAGTTACAAAAATATAGTCACTTGCAGAGAAAAACAGATATTCTTCATACAAACCCGAATGGAAATGTAGTCCTACTAAAAGTTAAACACAGGTTTCTCTAAGCTAAAGTCAGGTAATATTCACTATGCTAAAGTCACCTGTGAAAAAATCTTTGAAATTTTAGGTGTTAGATGAGCCATTACAAGGAAACTAGAATAGCCCCACACATTTAATAGAAGCGCTGATCTCTGAAAGTGGTTTCTTTTTGAAAAATATATAAAAATATTTTGTTATTACTTCAAAGTAAATTTTTACTCACTGTAATTTTGTATCCCACATTTGGCTGCAGAAATAAAATCACTGAACGTTAGTTCCTAGAAAGATGAGAAGGAAAAATTTATCATCTGTATTTTACATATCTATGTTCTGCTTAAAGAAGGCTTGTATCTTGAAATATTTTGGCAAGCCCGGAGTGTCTCAAAGTTGTTCCCTCCTTTTGAGGAAACCCAGGTACTCTTTCCATCCTGACTGAATTTACAACTGCAACTCAATTCATACAGAATGTTGGTGGACTGAATAAATGTCCCTGTGTTTTAATGTGACTTATTTTCTCATCATAAATTCAGAGCGAAAGGATGTTTCTCGTGCAGAGGTGCAGGTGGTGTAGTACCAAAGAAGGCAGAACAGTAGTGGATTAAAACAAAGATCTTACTTAATAGCAGCAATAGTTCAGAGGGAATTTGACATTCGGATCCCCTTCAAACAGTAGCCTTTACATTTCTGTGTATCTATCAACTATTTGAATGTTTATTCTCAGCCCCACCCCTCCCTGGCTTCTAAATTGCATGGACTAGACTCGAAACTCATTAGATTGTCTGCTGGTTAAGACTATAATCAATCCAGCATAAACAAAAACAGCAACTGGTATTGGCATGATTTCTGTGAACTTGACTTAAAGTTTCAGTATTACTGGACCAAAATGCGTTTTTCTGAATGGGCCATTTTCAGGAACTCTGTTACTTTGGCATCATCATTTTATAGGGAGGGAACAAAAAATTCATAAGTTTCAATTTGGCCTGAAAAACAAAAACATCTGTTTGATGCATGAGTGGATTGCTGGCTTCTATTTGGCCATCCAAAAAGGGCAAAAATTAAGATACCAAACATAAAAGAGCACATGAAAAAACAAATTACAAAGAGGATTTAAGATTAGCATCTTTTTCTAATGCAAGCTATTTATAGTGTTCTCTTTTTGACTTGCCAAAGCAAGCCCCAGCTCCTTTATATATTAAACAAATCCGTAACAACAAAAACAACCCTAACCTTTGGTAATATTCACTGACTTTGGCAATGCGTAGTGGTATTGATGGTCTTGATTAGCTGTAGGATTACGGTCATTTTGGGGGCCAGCATGAGTTGTATTTACCATCACCATCTACTTCTTAGGAGCAGGTACGCTTAGAAGTGAACATCTGAACAGCTTCATCTAAACAGCTCCTGCTTGTACTGCGAGTTTCCATAAAGGTGAAATCTTGTGACAAAGATAATCTTAAAAGGCTTAGAAATGCTGCATGTTTGCTTTGGTTTGATTTTGTTTTCCCGAGTTGCTGTTAACTCGTGTAAGAAGGGAAGCTGTCAGTATGGAGGCACTTATCTAACGTGTAGGATAACGTTATCCACCATGTTCTAAGGTGTCCTGGAAGGCTTTACGTAGCTCTGTAATTCATTCAGTCTAATTTACAACTGGTTTAATACCTCTCATTTCTTTGTTCTGAAACACAATTCAGCTTTTTGAAACTCGCGCATTTTGGAAAAAAATAATCTTCATTTTGAATAATTGTGCATGAGGAAAGGATCTAGAAAAAACGTTAACATTTTATGTAGACCATATGGATTCAGTGTATTTTCTGTGTAAAACACTGAAAACAAGATACTTCAAGTTCTTTTTTTAGATTGATTAAAAGAGAGTATAAATGCTGATACCTTAAGACAGACAGACCTCTTAGCATCTTTTATTTTCCCAGCTGTATTTTACAGTTTCTGTTGGTTCCTGTAGGGCTACCTGAGCTCAAAGTCAGTCCCAGCTGGGGGTGGGGAAAATGCACTACTTCACTTATATCAGAACCGTGGCATGTATATGTATGTATGTATATTTTCCCCTGAAGGGACAACACACAGATCTGCGGGGAATTGGGCTGGTTTCATTTGGTGCTGTGAAAATGTACATGTCTGTTTGCAGATATATTTTACAGTATGCTACTAGAAAGCATTAAAGTTTTTTGCTTGCTCTCTTTACGAAAGTCAGCACAAGCAAAGCTCTTAAATACTTTTAAATCATAATGCAACACTTGGCATAGGATTCTGACAAAAGATGAATGTGCAAAAACCGAAAGAGGTGGTGAGGTTTGTTTTTGTTTTAACTTTAATTTTAGACAACTTGGGTTCTATTTCACCTCAAGTATGAGTAATTATGCTAGTTTAGCAATTATTAGAGATGAAAGAAATTCTGTTAGATATGAGTCTCCTAAACTTCAGTAGCTTTAGTTTTAGCCAGGATAATGATCAAGGAGTAGTTAGCCATATGCCTAGGGACTGTGCTGTAGCAAAAAAGATAGGGCTGATCTTGGGGGTATCCTTATTACAACATGTTATAATTAACATTTTTATTCAGACCTCCTACTTTCCATTAAAAAACCTGCTTTATGTTCTTCTGCACACAGATTAGTAAGACTGCACAAAATTGCTCTCTTCCAATGGATTTTTGAACCAGGACCATTGTCCTCTGTATTTACAATATTAGTTAACAGTGGTCACACTTTTTTTTCCCAGTTCACATTCCTTCAGTTTCAAACACGTTTTTCCCTTCTATTCTGCATAATTATTAAGAAAAAGATGTAGAGGATTTTTTTCCCCCTCCTTTTCCAGGATTTTGTCCAGGTTATCCGTGTTGTTCTGGTGTGTGCACATGTGAGCCTTTTAGATTTTCCTTTTGCTAGAGTGATGCTGTGCGTGCTATACCACAACTTTTCTCTGTACAGTTGAATCTGTATAATGTGTACTCAAAAGGGCTGTAGGGTTGTTACGTACCAATTCTGCACAATTAATGCCCAATGAAATTTTAGATTTTTGGGGGAATGTGTTTTCATTGTGTTCCCCGCCCCCCCGCCCCTCTTTTTTATCATGGGAGCAAGAGGGGTATTTTTTAAGTGATTCATCTGATACTTTCACTTTTAAATATCGATGCAATTAGGTGCATTTTTTTCTTTTTAAGGTTAGGATTTTTCAAGATTTCTTAAAGTCATGTATGTATCTGTTGGTATGGTGACTTTCCTTCACCTTTCTTCTTTTTTAATGTGATAGGGCTTCCTATGGTTCTTTAAAAATATAGTATCAGTAACTAGTTAGCTTACAAATTTGAAACACTACTAGGCATTAGTTGAACAGCCTCTTGGCTGAAGCCAAACACCTTTTTGCCCTGAGGACAAATGGACAGGATGTTTATAGTGAGGGTATTGGTGTTTTCCCTCCTTCCCAAACCCTGTTTTGGGAGAACTTATTCTCTCATGCAAGGCAATAACCTGGAACAGGAATTTCGTCCTTACCAAATGGGACTTGCAAAATCTCTCTCCTAGTTTCTCATACAAACACTCGATATTACACACATGAATGTGGAAAAACTAGAGTGCTTTTAAATCTACATGTCTTGGTTAACTGCACAATAGATGGCTTTTGTATACAGTTGTTGCACCCTTACTATTATTAGATTGTGTTTTGCTGGGAAAATATATTTCAAACAATGAATTCCGTGATAATTGATTTTTTTTTTTAGTTTTATTCTTTTTGTAACCTATCTAGTTCAACTACCATTATTGTCTCATTAACTTCTTGAAAGGAACTTTAAAAACAAAAATAAAATACCTGCTGTGTTGCTGGCCTGGTTGATGTGATGTAGTGAGGCAGTGTCCTTAGGAAGACTAGGCTATGCTTTGATCAACAAAACTTTCTCTGGCACTGAATTATGATGGCTGAGTTTTTTTCCAGACAGAGTCAAGTGAATTTCTGACTTTGACAGTGGCAGTAGGAAGGTGGAGGGGGTGGGGAAGTTAATTATTTTCCACCTCCAAAGAATACAATTGTGAGGAAGGAACTTTCTGATTCACTGGTTCCAGGACAACAGGATGTCAGGATCCATGCCTGATGTAACGTTTTCACTCTGAAGATGGGAGGAGGAAATGGGTTGCTATTGGTCTGTGTGTGCAGCCGCTGGGAAGGGATTGCGTTGCGTGCCTTATAAAGAGCTAGAGCATAGGGAAAGCTTTGGTTTCCAATTTCTGGTGAATCTGTTGAGTGGAAGACTTGCTCGCCAGCTACAAATGTAAATCAATGAAGAAAGGTCAGAAAGCTCTAAGACTAAGTCCAAAAAAAAGGGGGGGCTTGCATGCTGCGAGACGCTGATACTGCAGTGCTTAGTTTGCAGGTGCCTGGTTGCCAAGTGGAGTGGTCATCTTGCACCAGGAGCTGGAATTCTTTTTATAATAAATAGTTTATGAATATTGTTGAGTAGGAACTACCTTAAGGAGACAGAAGGAAAAACTTTGAAAGAATAGCGTGTCTTAGCTCCTCCCCTGTTGTAGATGTGGGTGTCTTACTTAGTGCAATAGGGTATCTCATAGCAGTCACTTGTCTGATCTAGCTTTTTGGAGATAGGGGACAGGTTGTTCCTTTCTTCCCAAAGTAGAAGGAATTGAGGGGTTGTGCTGCTGCTCTTCCTCTCCCTTTTACTGAAGAGGGAAAGTTAATTTGCTCTGCTAGGATGTGAGAGGTGGGGGTTCTGTTCTGTGCTTTGCCTAAGGGTATTTGAGTCTGTGTCTCACAGGGAGCACATCAGTCATTACACAGCAGCATATTGTGCCATGAGTGTGAGTTGCCTTTTTATTTTTGTCAGTGATGTTTCCCTTTTCAAAAGTTTAATTAAGTAATTGTATAAGAGGGTGAGAAAGAGCTTTCATGTACAAGACTCCTGTCTCTAATAGCTTGAGTGCCAGTGGAGAAAGAGGAGATCTGGGTCCTGGTCTGCCAAGTACTAACTGCAGTATTACTTCTGATGAGTTATTTCAGTGAAACTAGAACTGGAGTCAATGTGTCCCACTTCCCATGTGGGTGCCCTAACCACAAGGATAAAGTATCACAATAATTCTCCTTCTTTCTAGTTCAGTGAATATTGTAGGTGAGGTATGGCAGCTTCAACAGCAATGAATGAGTGCACCTCAAGCCTGAGGGTAAGTGCTCTTTGTTAAGAAGCTCAAGACGTGAGTACAAATCCTTCTCATAGAGAGGAAAGTTAGCTGGTGCCACCCACATCCTGGGTGAGTGATCTTAACCAGTGGGTGTGGGCAAGAGGGGGAAAGGAAGACGTATTTCAACCCACACATATTCTGCCAGTATCTTGTAGCAACCAGGGAAGGGTACGTTAACTGTGAAGAACCAGCCCACAAGACTGTGTCCAAAACCAAGGCAGAGAGGAGAATATTTAATCTATTTAATCTTCAACTAGCCAGCTGCAGTGGGGCTTTGGTTTGATTTGAGCATTGTGCTGCACAACACTGAAAAAGCCTGGATGATAAAACCATGGGCACTGCCTGACCTGAGCAGCATCTGAGCAGAACTTCTGACAATTTAGATGCAGCAACCTCTCACTGGTTTCTGGGCTTCTAAACTCCTTTGTGGGCATAGATTAGAGTGCTGTTCTACATGATAGAAAGTCATGTAGAACAGAGCAGAGAGTCTGACAGATCAGAAAGAAACATACAAAACCCTGGTACACAATAGATGGACATTTCTGGCAAATCAGGGATAGTCTCAATTGAAAGGAGGTGGGTTTTTTGACCCAGATAAGTTTTTAGGCAATAGAGCCAAAGCATGCAGCCGTATTTCTTTTGGTGTTGGAATGGTGTGAGACAACCCAAACTCCTCAATTTAAGTGCCTCATTTTAGGCACATAAATGACATGACTTTCAAAGGCAATGATCATCTACAGTAACCTTTACTGTAGGTCCTCATAGCCCTTCTTTACATCACCTGTCTTCAGACTTGGGCAACGTTGTTTGCTTTGAGGTTTTGTGATCCATGCATCAGTTTGATTCAAATTGCTCTTTCTTGCTGAGTTTAGGCTTTTGTAGCCAGTGTTTAATGAATTTCCTGTTTTCTATGCATAGTGAGAATACAGGTCTGTAGGAGTACCAGAAATTTTTAGGTATGTCCCTCCGAGAGAGTAAGAAAGCTTAGGTGATACATCGCTTCGGTATACTGAGAGGAATCACTCTGAAAGCATTCATGTTAAGTACTGGGTTTGGTAATTAGGCTTAAAATTTATTTTAGCTTCCTAACTTCTGCCTTTCCTCAAAATGGACTGGATGTCCACAGTCACATTGTCAGGAATGAAGGTGAAGTACTCAGTCTGAGACAGGCAGGACAGCTGAAATTCCTGACCCTGCTACTAAGAATTGACTCCCAGAGAGATTCCCTCTTGCTTTGCTAATTCTCACCCTGGTCTTCAGTTTGACTCAGAGATCCATTATAATCTGTTACATTGCATGGTAGAGAGTCTTAGGGATGTCTGGAATTTACCTGAGGTTTATAAAAAGCTTTAAGATTCTTTGGAGAAAAGCGCTTTTTAAAATAAATCATACCGTCACTTACTTTAAACAATAAAAATATGAGTCTATGTAGATGTGGCTTAAGGTTGTTAAAAGATGTATGATTAGGGAGGCAAAGTTAGCATCTGGGAGGATTAATTAATCTACTACCTCAGCTATCAAGAGAAAGATTCCTCCCCCCTCACCCCTAGCTTTGAGCTTTCTGTAGAATTCTCCCTCTGCTGCAGGAAAGAGCATCTTCTGCCTTTTCTGCACACAATGCTATGTAAAACTGGATGTCTTTAGGCTGTCACATTTGGATACTGTCACCCTTGAGATCAAGGGTTGGAAGGACTATCCAAAGGATTTCTTAAGCATAATTTCTTTCCACTTAAGTGCGTTTATTACTTTTATGTGTATGTGCTGCTTAGGAAAGTACTTTATTTTAGCATAAGAATAATATTTTCCAACTATTGCAGTCTAATTGGGAACTCCTAATTCAGTCTTTCTAGGAGAAGAACATTAGGGGGAAAAAACCCTAAGCTCAGTGTTGGGGTAGACTAAAGAGAGGAGTAAAAAATATGAATGCTGTGAGGGGCTTTGTTTTCTGGAAAAAGCGAATACAAGAAGAAAAATGCTTTATATAACAGGAATCTTTTAAGGAAAATAATAATTTCCAAGTATCAAGGGAATACTCTTACAGTGCCGGAGAGGGTAGAAATAGGAAAAGGGGTATGTCACAGCACAAAGGAAAACAAATCAGAAATACAAATATTCATGCATATGATTAATTGGATTTTTGTACGCTTGTGGCTACACACACAGAACTAATTTTCAGTAGAGTTCTGGAATGTAGATATTTGAAATGATAATATGCCAATGCTTTTTTTTTCCAACTCTTCTTACAGCCAAGTCTTTGGGAGCTTATACGTTTCGGAGTCAAAATGGTAATCAGGTTTCTGGCTAGTAGCTGATAGCCGTGTATTGATACTAGAGCTGTTAAAAACCTTCTACTTTCATAGTAGTTCTGAACTTTTATGAATGCCAGTTGTCTTAAAGGACTTTGTGAAGCAGCCTGAAATGATTGTTGACTTCCAGGAGTCACCCATTGAATTGCTGCTTACATATGGGATAGCCAGGTGTGAAATCCTGTGCTCACATGTGTTGGCCAGAAGAGTTTAAAAGGTGAGTCTTAGAGCGCCAGTGGTACCTGGGGAGAGGAGAAAGCGGAGGAAGGTGTAGCCCTAGCAGATGATGCATTGACATGTGATCCTGCATTTAATACTACTCTATAACTTCTTTAATTTCAGTTTTGTATCCTGACTGAACCTTCATGGAGATGTATTTCCATAGCACATTATTGCAAAGTGCATAACATCTTCAAAATTCATTGACTTTAATAGAGTTAGAGGATACTCGGCACCTCCTATAACTGGCTCTTAAATTTGCCTTCTCCTATGTGATTAATCTGTCTAATCATACTTAATATCTACCTGTAGATGGTGGCAGTATGAATGTCCTCTTGGTTTTTATGTGGCCATGAGGAGGAGGGAAAAGAAAAGTAGAGAGATACTTCCAGAAATTACAGTCATTTGTAGGTACTGAAATAATGGCACACACGTTTTAGTTCTGTTCTGTCTGAGTAACTCAGTAAATTGTGTATTGATTATGCTAATACAGCTAGTGTCTCTATTACTTGTCTGCAGAAATTATTCAAACATGTAGATTGAAGATGCACTTGGCAAAGTTACCATCCTAAGAAAAAGGCTTTTGTGGAAAGATGGCTTTAAATTGAATTACTAATCATATGCTGATGGAAATTTATAGATTAAGTATTGAATTATAAAAAATGCAAAGTGCAAGTTAGAAATATATATTCTAAACTTATCCGAACAGTCTTAATTGCTTTGTTAGGTTTATTTTCACATCTCTCAAAGAATATGTTTTAGGAAGGGGTAAATCAATAGCAATCTGTTTTTATCGTTTATTTTGGGATATGTGGCTTCTCCTGCTTTGTTTAACAAGCTGAAAAGAGGCCCCGGCATTTGGGGCAGTTCTTTTTTTTTGTTTGTTTTTAAAAATTTATTAATCCACCTAGACTAGAAGAAAATAGACTTTTTCAATTATCTTTTGCTTTTATTTTATTATCGTTTGTAATAGCTCAGAAGCCATAAATCTTAGCCAGAGTTCTCCAAAAGGCTTCCCTTTCAGTGAAAATGTCCTTTTTCACATTTCTAATTTTATCCATTTCTTTTCCATACAAGATTTTTCCCAGGCATCAATCAGAAATGACTTGTCCTCTTCCTTAGGGTGCTAAATCTACAGCTTAACTCTTCAGTGAAGGGGAGTCCTGGTTACTCAGTAGAATATGAATGAGATTTTGCAACCTAGGAAATCTGTGTATATTTTGTACTAACTTTTTAAAATAGTCTCCCTCCTTTATAGGCTCACCATGTGTCTCATGAAGAGTCTCTAAGCAAAAGGGGTGAAATCCTCATGAAATCCTCGTGAAATCTACAGCAGGTGTTGCTGTAGAGCGGTCAGGAGATTAATTCTAATTTTGGGACCTCTATATCAGAGTTCCCACAGGTTTTCCTCATTGGCTGTCCTTGATGGTGCTACTTGATTTGTTAGTTGTTTTGGGTTTTTTTTTTTTTTTTGTTTTGTTTTGTTTTTTTCCTTTAAAAAGGAATAGTTGGTCTTAATGTTGACATTCAGCAGCCTAAGCGTAAGAAGTGCTCTGAACTGAAACCAGGGTTTGCCTTGGACACTGGCTGTACCAAAGCTGAAACATCCTAACCTTTCACATAGATACAGTTTCAGTTTAGAGAAATGGTTTTTGCAGTAAAATTTTAAAAACTGGTATCTATCCAACCCACAAGCTTTTATAATGGGAGATAGAATTGACATGCTGGAATTCTGTTTTCTGAGATTTTTTTTTTTTTAAAGTTGCTCTCAAGAGCAACTGTGGTGCCAGATTTCTTGTGGTGATCTGGTCTTTTTTTTTTAAATTTTATTTTTCGGGGTTCCCATTTGTTCTGATTTTCAAAAGTTGCACTGAGAAAATATGTAGTAGGGACTTGATGGTTTGTTGTTGTAAGGAACAGATAAGTCAGTTGAGAAGAATTTCTACAGCTAACAAAACAGGTGACCTGTGGTCATAAACACATAATTGTAGGGACAAGGAATATTGTTGCTTTTGTGATGACATTATTTCAAATTTATCTAGAAATGCTGTTCAGCAGTAACATCACTCATTCGTAGCCTGGATTCATAAGCTATTGCTCTGGTTTCCTAAGGCCTCTCCTTTTACTAGTATGCTATGATTTTGTTATCTAGAGTTTATCTTCCCTTATGCTAGGATGTGGTGATACTGTAATGAGGAGGACATACCTGTGTGCAATTACACTCCTAGAGTATTGTAATTTTGATGTTTGAACTAATAATAGTGCATACATTCTACTGTTTTATCTGCATATCATCCTTGTGGCTTTTTTTAGTTATGTTTCATGCTAGTGCTAGAGGAATATTTTTGGTTAGCAAAATCTAAAGCATCTCTCTATATAGGTTCTGTTTAAAGTTGCCTTCCTTCCCTGAAAAATAAATGTATAGTTAATGTTTAAGGGAAGTTAATGTTGGCTGCATGTCATGCTACCTTTCATAGTCAGGTGAGTTTAACAGTGGCCTGGGAGCTTCAATAGCACTGAAGTTTTCAGAATCTGGGTGTGGAAAAGCATAAAGTGCTAATCAAGAGCTTATCTGAGGGTACCAGCTGTGTAGCTGACTTGATGTAACAAATACCATGCTAGTTGGAAGAATGATCTAACTTAATGCAAAGGAAAATGAGATGCTGTTTTGTAGATGATTTGTGCTAATGCTAAGATTTCCCTAATTGTGTGGGTTTTGTGGGGCAGTTTTCTTGTTCCTTTTACCATATTTCCCTCTAAATGTGGTTTTAATTTTCCTGACAAATACATCAGTCTAGTTGGATATTTTTAGCAAGTCTTTGTGCCATGTTGTGACCTACTTGGTTCTGTTGTGACTGAGAATCCTTAAAGGGCTTGAACAATGGTTTAGAAAGATGCTAACCACAAAGTTACCTGCTCTGATGCTTGCTTCCTTTTTTTAGTATAATAAAGACATAGTGGTCAACCTTTATTGAAAGCAAACCCCAGCTCTCAGAATTTTCAGATCCCTAAATAGCAGAGGATTTTTAAACGTTTGGTTTCAGAAGGCATACACTGTCATGTTTTCAATTACAAAATTGTATACCTGGAAACAATTTGTTAGGCAGTATCCATGTATGTTGGGTTGGGTTTTTTTAAAGTTTGGTGTACCTCTCAGTCAGCAGTGCAAAGCTGAGCACATTTCGGTGTGCAGTCACTTCTCACTAGCAGTGAGAAATTCTGGAACTGCAGCTGGTGGCAGTAGACATACAATACAGAACAGCAGAAAAGAGGAACTCTTGCATTGTAGTTTGCATACACTTAGAAGTGGAGATCTGCTTCAAGCAAGCAGATCTTGTTTACTTCTTAGCAGGCAGCTGCTTTATTTTGAAGTTTCCTGCTTGGGAATCTGTTCTTGAAAATGTCATGTTTGGGCACCTCACTTCCATCTTGAGACTTAAAAAAATGGTAGAGTTTTTAAATTGCCTTTCTGGACCAAGTTATGACATGTATCATGGTTGAGGATTTCATTGGTAGATAATCAATAACGTCTACAACCGTTAATAAGGTTGATCGATAGGTACAGGTGACTAAGATGAGTTTCCTCTTGAGGGATGGAAAAGTGGACTCAGTTTTCAGTTTTAGAGTTTGTTCTTGAGATAACTTTTTGGAAACAGATCAACAGCCATTGTTGGGCATAACCAGTGTCAAGTTGGGCTGCTGCAGAGGTTTCACTGGGGGCTTTGAGGGGGTCACAAAAGGTGGTATCTTTCCCCCCCGCAATTGTATATTAGTTGTATTCACTATTTTTCTTGCTGTATTAATGAGTCTTACTGATCTGTGCTGCCCTACTGAGAAATCTTTATATTTAGCTTAGTTTGTGTTTGACCACGTGTTCCCTGAAGCTCAGCTTTTGATGAGCTTTTCCCATTGCTTTCTTTGTCTGACCGGTTTCCTTTGGCTGTGAGGACTGCTGGGGTGACTGCTTCTGCATAACAAAGAAAATCATACAGTATTATCACAGCTGAAGTGCTGGTAACTTCACGGCTGCAAAATACAAGTTCAGCTGAAACAGTCAGCTCGTAAAATCGTATTTTGTGAAATACTTGACTTACTCTAGGGCTCGTGAAACTTTATCAGATCTCTGTTGATGAGAAGAGAGTACTTAGTAGCCACAGCTCTGGGAAAGAGATAGAGATTGTTTAGAGTCCTCTAGAGACTGTACTTGACTCTTTCTAATATATGCACTGTGTTTCAAGTTTCTGGTGTCCTAAGAGTGTCCTTATGACAACTGGTGTTTTTTTTCTAGAAACTCAGATTCTAGAAACAACCAGTTGTATGAAGCCTTGGGGTTGGCGGAGGAGGAAAAGAGGTACCTGTGGAGTGTGTATATGTATCTCTTCTTTTGAATATATGTCTAGATTTATATGTGACCCTAATTGTTGCACCCTCTTGTCCCAAGAACCAGGGGAAAAAAAACCCAAATCTTTGTTTTTTAACTCAGTTGCATGATTATTTTTGAGGTCTGAATTCTTGGGAGTGGAAGTGCTGTGAAAGTGCAGTCTTTCCCCTTTCAGCTTTTTCCCCTGTGGAGGGAGAATGAATTCTTTTCTCTCCGCTGTTCTCTAACTCAAAGAACTCGGTCTTTGGGAGAATAAAAAGGAAATGGTTCTGCCTTTTAGCTCTTCCCTTACTTTTACTTTGGGAGAGTCAATCTTACTTAGGCATCATATCAGAGCATATGAGAACAGCTCTCTCTTAATTTTTTGAAGTAGCAGCAGAATGGCTCTTGTTAGGTTCACTCTCGCCCAAGTTTTGAATAGTGAATCTGACAAGAATTATATTGTTTTTAGTTCTACTACCCTGGAAAGCTGTGAGCCAAGGGAAAGATGCTGGCATGGTGTATACAGTAAAACAGCATGGGGTTAGTTCTCCTTTGCAAGGCTGTCTGCACTGCTGAGATGTTTGCTACTGAATATAGGGTTATTATTTTTTTTTTCAAGCTTATGTATGAATTAGCACACATACCTCTCCCATCTGCCAGGAGAAGGTTTTCTCTTAACTGTCTGGAGCAAGTAGAATCTTAAAGCCCAGAATTATTTTCTCATTTAGTTCCATAATCAAATACAGTAAAGTGCATTGAAGACAAATATCCCAGAGGAAATCTGTTCCATTTTTTAAGCTATGAACCTGATTTGGTCCCTCTGTTCTCAGATTTGTAGCTTCCATACAGCAACATATTCTGTTTTGGTGTGGTCTACACTTTTGCACTTTGCAGTGCAGCTTTTCTTGCCCGTGTTGTACAAGCATTACTGGCTTTCAGAACTGAAGCTGGTGTAAAGATGCTTGGGACACTTCAGCTACCTACCTAACATATTTTTTTGTTTTGTTTTTGTTTTGTTTACCTTTTTCTGACAGTAGAAGAAAATGAAACAGAGGACCAGCAGGCAGGTGTGGGACACACAGCCGCACAGACTGGTAATGCTGAATTCCTTCATTAGTGCTTGCTTGCCGTTTGACAACAGTGTGAGGGCCTTTGTATCGGGGTGTTTTTGCACAGCCTGTGCTCTTCCTTCTCTGTTTCAGATTAGAATGCATTCTTGGGTCTCGCAATGGAAAATAATATTGGTCTCCCCTCACCTTTCAGTTCCTGAGAATTAGAAATTCTGCCTTTTGTAGGTCAGGCAGCTGAAAGTAAGATGCTTCTGAAGTGCAGCATGCTTTTCTTTTTTTCTTTTTCTTTTTTTTTTTTTTTTTGTTAACAGTAATCCTTCTCTACATCCCCCACATAAAACCTCACCCTATGCCATTTCACATGAGCTTGAATATTCATTTCACTTAAACTGTTTTCATATTTGTAAAGTATGTGGATAAGGGTAATTTTAGGATTGTTTGTGTAATTTCTTACCAGGCAGAGATTAATTTAGGGTTCCTTAATTTTAAGTCAGTGAGACTGCATAGGCAAATCTGTTGTTTGAGTCAGGATCACAGGGATATGTGTTGTTGATAATAATGAAGAAATAATTGTTAATTCCCAATAACAATAAGGGCTCTTTTATTCTCTAATATGGTTCTGAGAATGCAAAAAAATACTTTGCTTCTGTCTTTGGTACTGATTCCACAGAATATTATCTATAGAGTAGGACTGTCTCATCTGAATAGTCTCATTCATTCAGCTGAAGTCACCTTTGGAGTGAGGGCTGACTCCTTAAGGATATTACTAGAAGACTAGTCATCTCTGAATATGTGTAGGTAATTAGTTTGAAAACAGTTGGAGTTATTCCTCTTATGAAGGTGAAGAATGCAGTTGTTTTTTTTTTTCTTCAGCTAGAGGACTTTATATTTCTCTTGTATGTGTGTCCTATGGGCTTGTGTTTGGTGCCTCTTATAGGTTCTAATGACTCTGTTCATAAACTACATTGTTTGAAAAGAGGAAATAAAAGTGATGGACTTCTCTAATTTTTTAATGGGAAATTTCTCAAACTCTTCTGAATGTACTTATGTCTCCATTTAGCTATCTGCAAACTTGGAAAAAAGCTAACTTGTACTGCTGTAGACACATGAAGTTGAAAAATAGAGGACTGCAAAACTGGAAGTCAGTATGACAAGGAATGATTGCTTTTCTGCATTTGTTCTTAAAATAATTCTCAATGGTTAAGTTGTCTTGGTAGTTATGTATTTCCCATCATGTCCTGTGTTGTTCTCCATCTGTTTCTAGGCAAGATTTAACATTCTGTTTTTCTCTATAGCAAGAATGCAGTGCTGATATTAAAAACAAAAAACCTTCTGATAGAGCAAGCAGTACAGAAGGCCCACACTGTGTACACACTGCCAGAAGTTTTTATAGTAATACTTTGTATCTAAGCTCTGGCTCTAACCATTAAATGTGCTTTTTATAGAGTACCAAGTTATAAATGTAGTGCAGCTACGGCATATTAATCTTACTGCAGAGATTTAATGAGGCAGTTGTTTTGCGATGGACACTATTGGGAGCAGAGAGCGACAGAGTTTTACTTTACCACTGAGCTGAAGAAATATTCCTTGCCTGGTAATAATTATAACCACATGATCTAAGTTTTCCTTTCTTTTGCCAGCACTTTTCCATGCAGAAGTGGCTTGGAAGGAGGTCTACTGCAAGGCAGTGAAATGGATTGGAAAGGAGGCTGCTTTCTTGGTAGTTTGATGTTTTAGTTGTGATTAGCTACGAATCCTTGTAGCACAGGCAGAAGTATGTAAGTTTATTTTCAAGTACACATATAGTCTTTGCCAGTCTACTGAGATGACTTTTAGATATTCATTGCTTTTACTTGACTTTTATATGGGTTATAAAAAGTAAATGTGGTGAAACCTCATTTTTACATGGGCAGAACAGAATTTCTGCTGGTTGGCCTTAAACCGCTCCCATACTTGAAATTAATTGAAGTCCATGGCTTTATTGCCTCCAACACTTTTAAGCCAATGCAATTTTTCATTTTCCCCAAAGTTGCAGTTTTATTAGACCAAGTTACAGCAATAACATCCCTTATGAGGAGGAGGAAGAAGGGAAGGGGAAAACCACCTGCCAGGGAACATAGTAATGAGAAAATCATGTTTCTTTTAATTTCCATTTATAAATAATGTTAGCGTAATCAGTAACAGAAGACAACTGTTCTTTCTCTTCTTTGTTGTGTTTTTTTTTTTTTTTTAAGTGCCTTAGTAGGCTGAACTTAATTCTACTTCAAAAAAGTAACCCTCCTTTCCATACTAGATAATTTTCAATGATATCTGTAGATGGAGTTGATGGGTGTATTGTTGCTGATATGTATTGAAAAATTTCAGTTGGTGCACAGCAGCCTCTGAAATAGGGCAGGAAAGGCTCTGGAAATGACAGTGGCATTTACAGATGTTGGGAAAAGTAATCTTACTATGAAGAGTATCTTTGTTGAGGGAGCTGTGACTCTGGTTGTTGCAGGTATTGGGGAGAAACAAATGTGGAAGATCAATGACATTTGCCCTGAAGTCTGTGTGCGAGCTTGAGCTTTGAACAGGAGGTTTCGGAGAAAGTATAGATGAATGCATATTGCATTTATAAAATATGTTTTATTCTAGTCTTTCAAAAGAGCAGCTCAAATAAGGCAGTTTATCCTCAGTTTAAGTAACTATTTAAGGTTAGACCAGCTCTTGACAGAAGATATTTGTTGTAACAGAAAAGCTATTTATTCACAAAGCGTCCCAATGATATTTTCTCTCTTTAAATATCTTTTTATTTTGATGGTGACATCTCTTCATGGAAGCGAATCACAGTGGAAATGCATTCATTGAGAGGGGCTGAGACTGCCAGAACTCATTTCACAAAGCTGTCGTAGGCTAAACTCAAACCTAGGTCCCAGAGGGTCCCACTTAAGTGTTGACCTAAAAACAAATGTGCCAGTTGGCTAGAGCATGTATTCTAAAGTTGCAGCAGAAGGGAATAAGCTTGACTGACTTCTGTCCCTGTAGAGTTTATATCTGCAAATGCAGAAGGAGAAGCAAAACATTTATTAGTCTTAAAATGATTCTAATTTTAATAACTGGTCTCTAAGTAGGAAGCTTTAAATTGAGCGATTCTTTAGACTTTTTGTGCACTAAGGGGTGCATGTGTGCCTACGTGTGTGTGTATTGCTGAAAAGTGCAAGTCTTTTGGAATAATAAGTCTTGAGAATTCCCTCCCCTCCCTTTTCTTTTCCTCAGCATTGTACTTAAGGCAGAGTCAGACACTACCCTTATTTTAACACAAACAGGTCTGTAAACTTTATGTGCAGCATTTAAATACTCATGTTAAAATTCAAACCCAGTGCCCACGTTTCCCTGAGTGCTGTCAGGTTTATGTGATGAAACTGGGAGCTTCAGCTGAACAACTAGTAGTATGCGATGTGCATGTGCTGCCTTCCAACAAGTGTTTAATGATGTTGGGGTCAGTTTGCAACAGTTAAGACAATTATTTCTTTTTCTGAACTGCTTATAACCTGGTGATCTCCTAATTACTTTTATTAATCTTGCAAAATAACTTGGAAAATGAAGTGACAATGGAAGTTAATAGATCCAGAGCATTCAACAATGGCTAAAGTGCCGTGAAGTCCTTTTATTTAATTAGCATCCCTTTTTCGTGTGTGAATTTGGAGACTACTCCTCTGTTTGGAAGTAGCTGCCCAAGTATAAGTTTTCATTCTTAAAAAACCTTATGAATGTAATTTGTCATATAGTGATTGCACTCAGTGTATAGGCAGGGCTTTTGCACAGCAAATATATTTTTGCCTTCAAAATGTGTTTATTATTTTTAAAAATTAATCTGATTTCCCTCTGTAATATAATTCTCTTCAAAATAAATTCTGCCCTTTATCCCTGTCAAAGAAATTCCTTGGTTTTGATCACGAACCACACAGCATGAGGAAGACTTCCTGACATGGGTCATTTCCAGTTTCTGCTTGTGGGTCCATCTGTGTTTGAACAGTTGAAGGGCAGGGTGGCAGCAGCGTGGACCAAAGGATATAGAATGATGATGAGAGCCCTGACCTTTGTTGTGGGCAGCAAGAATGCCTGTGCTTTGTGCACAGTGGCAAATACAGAGATGAATGTGCCCATATCACTATAGGGTGCTGAGAGAGGATTTAAGAGTGGTTTAAAGTGGAATCCTCCTCCTCCTCCTCCCTACCCTTTCCCGTTCTAATATGAATTTAGTGTGGGCATGTTTTAGTTTCTCTTAAGTAGTTGTGCACGATACTAATCGATTGCAATGCTAAATAAAGTGAGTTCACAGAGACGACCTCTGTGTTGCTGTGGACAAGAAGCCTACTCCTGGTTAGTCACCCGCTTGGCTAAAGAGCCTGACATCTTAAAATGTACTTGCACAATCTCCTGTTATTATGTGAGTTTGTCCTTGTTTTCTAAAATGACTTGTTTCAGTCTTGGCTCTCTCAAATGTCTAAAAGGAAAGATGGGATGGCCAGTGCAGAAAGGGGAAAAGTGGTAAAACACATTCCCTTTGCTGGAATGTACACAACCATTTTTCTTCTGCATTTCACTTGTTGTACTGTGGTTCCCAAGGAAAAACAAAGTTAAGTGCCAACTTGCTTTATTAGGGAAGACAGATTGTTTTATTTCTGTCTTTTGAAGGAAGCTTTTAGTAAAGTGGGCAAAAAGTCAGAAGTAGTTAAAGCTCCTCTGCTACTCCTCAGAGGAGGAAAAGTTCTAGACTTTGCATTATCTCACTCTGCGCTGGTCATCTGCAGAACCAAGGTAGCACAGCAAGCTGTGTGGCTTCTCTGTGCCTAGGGGAAGGTGGTGAGACTACATATTTCTTCTAGTTTAGAAGCTTCAGCTGGGCTGAGGGCTGCTGCTCTGAGGCTAGAGCTATCCTCCTATCCCCAAAATGCTTGTTAACATGTCAAACAGACAAAGCTCTCCTTGTGCATTCTTTAGGTTTTACAATAGTTAGTTTCCAGTTTTTCATGATCTGGCAAATGCAGGAACTGTATCAGGTTTGTCTTAAGTCATACCCAAGTTCAAAGCATGTGTAGGATTTTGACCCAGGGTATAATCTTTCCAGGGCTTTGTGTCAAATAGCGTGGTGATGGAGTATTGGAGTGGATTGCAAAATCAAGATTAATTTAGTGTTTATGTAAATCAAATTTGTTAGTCTCTTAATTCTGGTAATTTCCTGTGAAATGCTGTAGTTAACAGTGAAAAGAAGTTCCTGCACACTCATTGATTTGATTTTTCTTTTCATTGAAAACTAATTGCATAGGTGGTTTATCCTTTCTTACAATGATCAAAGCAGCTTCAATAGCTGTGATAAAATTGCCAAACCTAACATTGAAGCATGGAAGAACTGCTTGAATGAGAAATGTAGCTGCATTTGTGGGAGTAGAAGGGAAATTCTCCTTCCATTGAGATTAGAAAAAAATTAAGGAAAAAGCCTCCTTGGCTTATTTAGCGGTAAAATCTATGGTGTGCTGCAGGCTCGTGCCAAATATATTTCTTATCGTTATCACAAGAACCTATCTTTTTTTTTAATTTTCTTTTTTAAAGTTTCTCTTCTTAGATGCCTGACGTCATGGTCTTTATTTTCTTTCAGATCCTAACTGTAAACTAGAAGACAAGGCAGAAGATGAAGAAGTGCTAGACTGTAAGAAAAGGCCAGATGAAGGGGAGGAGTTAGAAGAAGAAGCTGTGCACAGCTGTGACAGCTGCCTCCAGGTGTTTGAGTCACTGAGTGATATCACAGAACACAAGATTAATCAATGTCAACTGACAGGTAAACAATACTTATCACTTTGTGGCTTCTTGCACTGTTCTATTTCTGATTCTCATCCTCTGCTTCTGATCTCCCTCCTCCTTTCTCAGTTATTTTACTCATGCACATGAATGCTTGGGTGAGACCTTTATAAACAGCTTCTGGGAAAGGATTATACTCTAAATGGGGCACTATAAATTTCCTTCATACTGAAAGATGTATGGCTAATTACTGCATTGTCACTGTATTTAAAGTGTTCATTAGCTGTCTCTGCCTGGCTGCTATGTGTGTTTTCTAGATTCATACTGTACAACTTTCTGTGCTTTGCTTATACACTTATTTTCCTAAGTCACTTGTGAGCACAGAGGATATTTGTAAGTGGGGTTTAAGTGCACCTGCATAATGGATGAGTTTGCACAATGGCATGTTGCAGATCTGGGCTGAATGTTGCATTAGTCTAATCTGTTAACTACAATTGATGATTCAGTAGTCAGTAACTTCAAGTTGAGAGGAGTGAAGCAAATAACAGAGGGAAAATAAAATCCCAGCTTTAGTCAAGGGGCAGAACTGAGTGCTGCTCAGATACTACTGAGTTGAGCAGAGCTGGATGAACGGACCAGTAGCCAACCCAGCTTCCTTTTTGAAATTGTTTTAGACATCTCCCTCACCTCACATGAAGTCTGCTGAAGTACTTTTGCCCTTTAGATTTAGCAGGTCTTTCGATGGTATGCACTGTAGGCCCAAATAGACTCAGTGTCAACAGAAAGGTATTTTTATTTTTTATTAGATAGCACTTTAGGTGTAGCCTTTACAATGTAAAATGTATTTATTGTGCAGAGCAGTTATGTTAAAAACCTTTCTTTATTCCAACTTTGTAAACAAGGAAAGCCATCCTTTCCATTTGGGAATACTTTTAGAAAGTGTGCACGTGCTCATGTTTGGAGAGCTTTCTGAGTTATTTTTGATTCCAGTAGATCCATAGGCTAAGTCCTGGCAGGATGACATGAAAGTCAAGTAGCAGTACTGCTCTTGAGGACAAAGTGTGGAAAGGTGAGCAGAAGAGGAAGGGCAGGAGCAGAAGGAAAGTTGAGGAAGTAATGTGAATTTGTCAAACGTTTTGAATCACAACTTCAAGTTATGGAAGATGAAAATCTGCTGTAACACAAAATGTTTACTTTTATTAATATATTGCTTTATCTTTTCTTGCCTGTAAAATGTTTTTCTAATTTAAGATAGAGTCAGTCTTGCCATTCCCTAATCACTCTCACAAACTTCTAGGATGCATTTGTCTATATTGCTCATGGTTTCTTGTAGTAGGGATATTCGATCTTGAATTTTAAAAAAAAACTTATTTTTTTCTCCCTTTTCTTCATACCTCTCCTCTTACTTTTGCTCTTTCTATGTTGAAAAATTAGTGGCTTTAGCTTGTTTCTTCCTTCCCTCTCCCGGAAAGCGTTCCCCCTGCCCCAATCCTCTGGATCTTCCCTTTACTGCCTCAGATCCCGTTTATTCATCCCTGTTTTTTCACCTTTATCTGATACGGCTGTTTCTCCTTTCTGGTTAGTTACTTGCTGCTCCCCTCCCTGCTTCTGCCAAGTGGCTTCTCTGCTTTAAAGCTTCAAGCAGAATGCACTGTGCACACTTGGGTTGAGAAACAGAAGAAAAGCAGGTAGGGGGAGCAGTAAGTAGGAAGAGTCCTGGAGCACTGCTCCCGGACGCAGCAGTTCTTGCTGAGAGTTATGGTGCTAAAAGAGTGAAAACAAGTATGCTGGATTAATCAATTTGGGGTACACATGTAAAGGCAGGAATATGTATGATGTCAGAGGATGGAGGAATGAAAATTAATCTCGAAGGAAATGGTTTAAGTTTCTGAAAGTACCTTTGCCTCTCTTTCAAGAAAACTTGTGGTAGTGAATGGGTAGAGATCAGACTGTTAGAAAGCTGATTAAGTGAATAATAACCGAAGCCGTACATCCTTCTGGACTACCAAGTTGACAAAAAGCCAACTGTCCTCTGTTTCTAAATATAAATAACCAAAATACTCCCTTAATTTGAGAGAAGGCCCTGGATGGAATGGTCAGAGTTGAGGATTTCTTCTTTCTCCAGCAAAAATATGCTAAACAGGTGGTTAGTGTGGTGAATTCAGTGCTGAAGCCTAAGCTGCATGTGTGGCCTAATGCTATGGGTACAACATTTAAGAAAACCTCATCATTTTAGATTATTTTTAGGTAATCAGTGACAAACAGTTGACAGACAAGCAGCTTATCTTTATCTTGTGAAGCACGATATATATTTGACAAATGTAAAGTTTGCTTTTAGCATTTTAGGCAAGTTCCCTGGACTCTTGCCTTTCTCTTGGACTTCCACCAGTGCCTTTGGGTGCCATGCTCAGGTTCAGAGTTTTCAAAAGTATTACATGGAGGGGTGATTGCACCTCACTTTTTCATCATAGTCTTCCGATGCAACAGGGTGTTACATAATTGCTCTGGCTGTCTCCTTTTGGAGGAGTCCCAATTAAACTAGTAAGCACCCAAAGGTAGTTGTCTGTCACCAAGTTGTTAACCAAAGACAAGAGGCTTATCAAAACTGAATTTCTCCTACTATATTCAGTTGTTTGGGTCAACTGTGTTCCCTCTGGAGGAGGGCAGGGGCCTCATCCCAGGTACTGAGGAGTTTACCTAAATTGTCCGTTATGTAAAAATGCCAGGTCAACCTCTAAAGTTTACATTTGAGTTCTGGAGCCCTCCAAACCCTGATTGTTCAGATGGCTGAGCCCAGAAAAATCAGTCTGGATTTTACTGAGCTTTGGAAGTGCTCTGTTAGATGCACAGGGAGCTGCACTGTAAGAATTTATGAACTGCTTATGTCTGAAGACTGGAGGAAGGCAAATGTCCATCCAGTCTTCAAAAAGGGCAAGGAGGAGGACATGGGTAACTATAGACTGATCAGCCTCACCTCCATCTCTGGGAAGGTGATGGAACAACTTATCCTCAGTGCTGTCTCTAGGCATATCAAGGACAAGAGGGTCTTTAGGAGGAGTCAACATGGTTTTACCAAGGTGAAGTGATGTTTAACCAACCTGATAGCCTTTTATGAGGACATAACCAGGTGGATAGCTGATGGTAGAGCAGTGGATATGGTTTATCTTGATTTCAGCAAAGCATTTGACACCACCTCCCACAGCATCCTTGCTGCCAAATTGAGGAGGTGTAGTCTGGATGATCAGGTAGTGAAGTAGACTGTGAATTGGTTGAAAGGAAGAAGCCAGAGAGTGGTGGTCAGTGGGACAGAGTCTAATTGGAGGCCTGGGTCTAGTGGAGTCCCTCGGGGGTCAGTACTAGGACCAGTACTATTCCATATATTCATCAATGACCTGGATGAGGGAATAGAGTGCACTGTCAGCAAGTTTGGTGATGACACAAAATTGGGAGGAGTGGCTGACACGCCAGAAGGCTGTGCTGCCATCCAGCGAGACCTGGACAGGCTGGAGAAATGGGCAGGGAAAAACTTAATGAAATATAACAAGTGCAAGTGCAGAGTGTTGCATCTGGGCAGAAACAACCCCATGTACCAGCACAGGTTGGGGACAGAGCTGTTGGAGAGCAGCGCAGGGGAAATGGACCTGAAGGATGACCATGAGCCAGCAGTGGCCAAGAAGGCCAATGGCATCCTGGGGT
>NW_010302260.1:0-28215 GCF_000700745.2 Antrostomus carolinensis
CCAATTCCTAACATTCTGTGATTCTGTGTGACATTTTCAACAGTTCCTGAGAGGATATTTTCAAACAAACCCTTCCTCACTGGCATTGGCACCTACAGCTCAGATCTTTTCAGTTGCAGACAACGTATTAAGACAGTAAAATTGTACCACTATCTGATCTGATTAGGGAACAACTGGCTGCAAAATAACTTGTGGCTAAGAGAAAGATGCAACTCTAAGGTATTTTGCCACCTCACTTTGTCAAACAGGAGTGCTGCAAAAAAGTTGTCCATGTAATTTCACACAGTTGTGATTCTGGTGGACCTGAGCACTGACTGCTCTCTCTTTAGAGCAGCATCCAATTCTATTTCCTAAAGAAGAGCTAATATCAGTAAATATGTTATCAGGTCTAGTACACAAGGGTTTTGGTGCTTCAGTTTAAACCTTATTTTTGTGTCTGACTTCCTTCTGTGAACCAAAGTGAACAGCAGAAGGTACAAAAGTTGAGGTATATGCAGGGGAAGCACTTCTACTCTGACACAGAGTGTTTCCATAGCCCACATACTTCAGACTAGCATTCAAACAGGAACTTAATCTTAAAAAATAACAGTTGTAATGTGAATAAATGCTTTACCTGTATTCCTCCTGCGTAAACCGTGGAATTACTGAAGGCTGCAGTACAGCAATTTCTACAGTAGTGGTGTTGGACTTCACAGGATCTCCATCATCATATGCAATGACCACTAGCTATAAACAATACAGAAAATCACTCTCTTAGTATAGGCAAGAACATTTTTTATGTTGACTTGCAACAATACTTGTATTTTCAGGATCTAACAAGTCAAGATGAGATTTTCTTTCACTGCAAATCATACAGTGTATAAGAATAAAACAGAAAGAAAAGGGACAGCCATCCACAAGTTGAACCATCTGCTAGAAAATTTACAGAAGCACAGTAAACTGGAATTTAAATACAACAGTCTTCTACAAATACCTCTTCAGAACACACCGCCATCTTCCAGTACATTTTTCAGGGGATTCTCTTTACATCTAACCACAGACTGTTCTTACTCAGAACTCCAGAATAAATGTCAACTTCTTTAATGGTATCTAGTTCAGTTCTACATTTACACATTTTTATTGAAAAAACATCAATAATTTCCAATAAAACAAACAGAAAAAGTGCTAGGTAAGAAATCTGTGTTACTGACATTAATATCTAAAATCAAGGTCTGATATAAAAAGAAAAAAATTAACATTACCTCCCCCTGAAAAAATCCTCTTAAGAAAAGAGATCCTCTACATGCTAAAACATGGTCAAGACCAGAAGACCATCTCTAAAGGTGGCCAGTTATAAATCTTTTGATTATCTGATCTTTGCTCATGTCTGTTTATTTAATCTGTGCTTGTCTGCTGGGACAACTAAGTTCACCTGTTTTCAGCTTTCATATGAAGGTATGCTATATGCTAGCAAAAGGATGAGAGATCAGCCCACTCTCCAAATTTGTCCTTATTTCAGGAGGTCACTAGATGGAGCAGGTCAGCACCTTATTCTAGGCAAAGGTATTTCAACACAATTTAGCCAGTTCAAGCTACTCTCAGAATAGGTCAGTGAAGAGTTTAAAATCAGAAGGTATTTTCTCTGCCAACATATTAGGGACCTCACCAGTGCAAGATACCATAATAGCAGAAAGCATGAGTATGTTAAAAATTGACTGGAAAATTTCACAGAAGATTCAGTGGCAGATACAAGCCCAATGATCTAGATGCAGATACCAACTCAGTCTCCACATCATTGATTTCTGGAGTTTTTCCTGTGCTTCTTCCCTAAGCATCCATATTTTCTGAAAAGTAATGCTCTACCATTGGTCTGTCCTAATAGAGAGCAGTCTTCATATAGAAATGTAGCTCCACGTCCATATCACATGCATGTGCTATGTATCACAGCTTCAGAAAACAGTCATGTAAAATAATTACTGAGAATTAAAAATACGAAGTGCAACAACAGAAAAGCTACACTCTAGTGCTGTTAAACAAGAGATAATTATCTTCCTCTTTGAGTTTTACTATGTTAGTTAAAAACTGAAACGGACTCAATTTAGCACTGTGCTATGTTCCTAAAACAGTGACAGCATTACAATGCTACTCAAAGCTCATGGTAGTGCTTGATGGGATACTGAGAAGTGGAAAACAGTGGACAGCTTCATCCCTTATAATGGAAAAGTATGCAAATAAAGCTCTCTTTAATATTGATTTAAAAAATAAATAACTGAAAGAAGAAGCAAAACACACCATAAGGACCATATAGAAAGTCAGCAGTTTTCAAGCAGGGAAATTACATATAAACCCCTGCATATTACAGATTTTTTAATTTTTTTTTTTTTTTTTTTTTTGCTTACTGACTCACTTTCGTTTTCATTTTTAACTATCTCCTCCACTCATGGATTTAAGAATGGAGACCTGTCTCAATGATTTAGATTAAAATCATAACTTACTCCACACTAACTACACTCTTCAGGAACAGTGACAACACAATAGTAATTTAAGTCTCTTTAAAGCCAACGGGTTTTATGTTACAGCACTTGTGAATAAGAAGTCCCAAACTGCCCAGCTGCCAAGTAACTTTATTTACAAGATATCTTCTTGTTCTTAGAAAGTTCTCACATAATTGTTACACTGACAGTCCTGTCAAAAATAAAGAGACCAACGAGGTAACTTAGAAAAAAAATGAAGTTTCCTTCAGCTGCCTCCTTGTTTCTTCTGCCCTCCCAACAGTAGCAATCACATCCTTTCAAGACATTTCTGACATCAAGAAGAAACGAAACATGTGCCAGGCAGAAATTAAGGAAGTAAAGAAACAAACAAAAAAATTTCACATCTTTCTGTGCAATACCAAACAACACAGAGAAACAGGAAGGTAAAAGGAATTCCACCAAATGCAGGCAATATTTACTGGCAATACACAGCTACATGAGTTCATACCTTAAACACTGTACTTGGCTCTTCATTAAGGTTTACTCGGGTTACTACACGTCCTGAGTTTTCATCCACATCAAAAATGCTGGCACTGTAAGGAAACTGGACAACATCTACTTTGTATCGGACTCGACTTGCTGGTGTGCCCTGTAAGGCAAAAACAAAGCAACTTGCATCTTTTTGTATTTTTGCACATCTCATAAAGTCAATAAAGGATTAAAATGCAACACTGGCAAAGAAACCATCACAAACAGAACTTGCTGTTTGTCTTTCTAACTGGGTTTGTCACTGAGCAGCCTCTCTGCCTCCCCCTGAAATACCTTACAGTGACATTTGAGAGGTCCAGTAAGAAAAATGACCAGAGGTTTCGAAAGAATAGAGCTGAAAAAAACTGTCTACTTAAATACAGATAGAAGCAGTGGCCTGTTTTGTTAACTACTGAATTTTTTAAATAAGAGAAGATGGGCATGGCTTCAGGTTGGCTAATATGCCTGTCAAAAATATTTTCACACGTTATAAAAACTCCTTTGAAGATCAAGAAACATCTAAATACTCTAAAAACTCCAACATTTATTCAGCTTGTCCTGGAAGTTATGGTGTCTTGCTGCTGAAGATGGGAATATGTGTGTTATTTTCTGAAAAGTCAGACTATAGTTCTGCACACAGGACAGTCCAGCCCATGTGTCAGTCACATGCTTCTCTCAGAGGAAATGAAATGAAATGGCACCAGGTTGCCTGGGCAAACCCACCATGCAGCCTAAATGGACCTTTTTTATACAGAAATCAAACAGCAGCATCTGAAAGTTTTGCTTTTCATCAAAGCCAAGTGATGAAGAACTAATATGTTTCAAAATCCTCATCTCTAAGAAGTAAAATACAGAGATTATAGGGCCTGCAGCACTTCCAAGTCTATTCTAACACATTTTTTCTGTGGCTGAACTGTACAGGTCTAGCAATTTTGACAGAACCATCTAAAAGCTCACATCCACACCTTCCTCACTGAAGAGGGGAGCCTGCTTTGCTCCGCAGGGTGAGATGGTCACAAGCGCTTGTGTGAAATGACCGGCCACCCATGGCCTTCCCCATGTGTAACAGAGGGCGTCTGCCTCTCAGTGGGACGCTGAGCATTGTCAGTGCCACTTACTGTTAGATACCAGAGCTGGCTCTCAGCACAGCGTCAGAAAACAGAGAATATATCGGTTGTTTCAGTGGTAACAGAAAATGCAGTTTTGCAAACGGATTTTAAGTGGTCCTGTAACGAACCCTCCCACCACTCAAGCCCCGTTTTAATGACAAGGAACAAGCACAGCCCATGCATGTGTCACAAGCTGTCTGCATGCGTATGCACCCCAAAATACCAAATGCAAAGGGGGAATCAGAAGAGGCATTGCCAGAGGGTACAATATATAATTTTTTTCACATCAGTAACTCAGCATTTTCTAATAGAAGGCTATTTACCTGATTAAACTGTTTTAACACAAACTGCCTAAATAAATAACATTTATTGTGAAGAATGAAGTTTCTTAAAGTATCCATTATATTCCAATGATCTCATTCCAGCAGTCACCCTCCAAGGACCTTCAGAGGATGTGGAGTAACACCATGCCTGCAAGCACAGCCTAAGAGGCAGCTTCCCTCAACTCTTTACCTCAGCTCACCCAACCTCTTTTTGGATAAGATGAACTGTACCATCAACTACTTACAGAGGCTATCTGGGAGACATTAAACTTTAACAGGTTACTTCCATTTTCAGCGAGTGCCCCTTCCCTAGTACTGATAGTGATCCACTGCTTTCAAAGATTAAAAGATGACATAGGAGCAGGTTACTAAAGCAGTGAAGCCAATATGAATATAATCCATGTACTCAAGAGCTGTAAAGAAAAAGGGGCATCAAAGAAGGGGTTTAAAGCAAAGAAAGGGCTTTTTTGCACACTGATGTCTAAATAAATATTTTTCAGCAGATCAAAGCCTGTGTTACCTGGATATGTAGACACCTGAAACATTTCACAAAATTCGAACTAGGTTATTTGCTAAATATATTTAGGAGTAGATTCAGAGAAGGACCTAACAACTCAGGTCCTATCATCAGCATGATTTCAGTTTCTTAACGCCTCTGAGTCTAGACCTCAGATTAGGTTTTGATTTTTACATTGTATTTCAACAGACAAAATATCAGAGCCCACATTTTCATTACTAGCAAATTGGTAATTTTCAACTGTATTCAATAATGTGGTATAAAGCAGTTTTGTTGTTATTGAAAATGTATTTGATGTACCATGTCAGCTACTAACTACAAGGAAACAGGAAATTTACTTTTGCAAACAGCAACAGCTGCAAAAGTGGTTTAAACTCACTAAATCGTATCAATGTTTTGTTGATACAACAAAAATGCACTGAAATGCTCAGTTAAATTGCACAGTCTATAAAAACATTACTACCATGGATTTAGCACAGGTATTCTATATCACGCTAATGCACAATTAACTTCTGATGAGTAGCAGGACTATTCAATGAATAAACTATACTCCAATGTGAGAAAAGTTACCCTTCAGTGAAGAATATATATTTCAATAAAAATTATAGGTAGCTTGTAAGAATTTAATTGATGGCATCAATTTTACAGCTGTTAAAAGAACAAGAATACCTAAGTCTAATACTAAAAGAGTAAGACAAAGGACAAGGCAGCCAGGCCACCTCAGCCTTCCTCCCCATAAAACCCTGTGCATGTAACACCTCGCACGTAATGAGAAGCAAGATCAGGCTGGTGCAACCAAGACATTCACAGAGTTTCTGGGGAGACTTGTCCAGCTGCTCATCCGGGTGATTTTAACTGCAGCAGTGATGAGGCCATTGCTTCTTTGAGCCCTCCAAGGAAATCCAGCCCAGGAAGGGTTTATTAGGCAAAATCCAGTTCAGGAAGGTTTTAATAGGCAGTACATCACTCCAGTGCCGCTAGCAAGTCAGCATCAGCTCCTTCAATAATTCAGAACTGGGTCTGCCAGATGTGTTTCGGTGTTTAGCAAAGTAATATATGAAAGACCAAGTTAATAGCTAAAAGTACTTTACAGGACTATGCACACTAAAGAGTGTAAATCCTGGGAAACAGGAGAAATTTCAGAGATCATAGTATAACAAAGGTGATTATACAACTTTCCTCCGGCATTCTCCGATTCAGTCATTTTTCTTCCACATTCTAATTAAGAGGAAATTACCTGCTGAAATCCACTCCATTCGGTTTCAGAGTAATGGTTCTCACATTTGCTTAGAAGACTAGAAGCTATTATCATCATTAAACCTGCACACACCAGGTAATTTGTTATTAAATAAACAAAAATCTCATCAGGTTACTGTTCCTGATATGACTATCAAGTATGCTTTTCTCTTGTCATTTCTGAAAATAACAAAACAGGGATTTATTTTTTATTTACTATATTTTGGCATCAATGTAATTAGAAAAAGCTCCAGAGAGATTTCCAAGGGAAATCTATTTAGAAACAAGTTTTAATTATCTCAAATATTAATAATCTTTTGCCTCTGTTCTAAATTAATTTAGATGCATTCCTATGTCTACAGCAAAACTCAAATATAGCAGATAATATTCTCAGATAGACCATAGAGCAAGAATTGTACTTGGCAGGAACTATGTTCATTCTCTCAGTCCAAAGTTTTCTGAGAGTTCAACACTAATACGAACCTTAGATCTAAAGCTCAGCCAGCTTCTGTTATTTCTTTTGTTGCTGTGTAATTCCTTAAATTTCCATTTGCTCTGGGGAAACAACATTAATTTGTGACATGCTGACAGGTTCAAAAATGTCCCCAACATTTACTTTAGATGATGGGGCTGCACAGGAAGGCCCTGGGCAAAAAGGCTGTGGAGGGTGCCCATGTGTACAGTCAAGATAACTCTCAACTGGGCACAGAGAGGTTACAAAGAAACTGCAATAAAGGCAGGAAAACTGATAAAAAATGTAACACAGCAATAGCTTTTGTAAGTTTTTGTGTGTATTTCTGAAAGCACCTCAAAAGGAAGCTAGGAATCATTCCAGTGCTAGGAAGCACTGGAACAGGCTGCCCAGGGAGGTTGTGGAGTCTCCTTCTCTGGAGACATTCAAGACCTGCCTGAACGCCTTTCTATGTGATCTCATTTAGGTTCCTGCTCCAGCAGGGATATTGGGCTGGATGACCTTTCAAGGTCCCTTCCAATCCCTAACATTCTGTGATTCTGTGATTACTCCCACTTATCCAAATGGATAGTAGAGGTACAAAACCAGAATGAGCTGGCCCAGGAAAGAGCGGGGAAAAAATGCATTTGCTTTCATTTGCAGTCTACTTGTGAAGATCCCAGATATGCATCTGGTAAATTACTTGGACTTTACCCCTAAGTAATTACAGAATAGTGGCGTAATGAATACAGACTTATTTACCACGTCCCTTTGTATGCTATTCCACTTTCTGACAGAAATCGGAAAACTTCCGAGGGTTTTACAGATAAAATGTCAAACTGGTAAGGAGTTTAACAAATTATCCCCATCTGTACGTTTCGACACAAATGTGAATGATCTGCATCATGAAGAGTTCACTACGGCAAATTTTGTAAAGTTATTTCTATGAAAAAAATTGGAAAGTGATGCAAAAAAAATAAATTTGCAGGTGGCTGCACATGTTCTTTGTAACGTGCTCAAAGTGAAGTAACCAATAATAATGGGGCAGACCACAGAGTAGGAGAACGATTCTGATGGGTTGTGAATGGTGCCCTCATGTATATTCACCCTAAATTCATTTACATAAACTCAAAAATTTTAAGTCTTTTATTCTTTAGTACCTAACTAACAAGAGGGCCTGAAATTCTGAATAACTAAATCTGGACATTCTGAATTATGAACTATAACAAGCTGAACACAAAAAGAACATGAACTTTTAAAACCATGAGATAAAGTAACTTTAAGAACTCATGAATTTGCAGCATGTTTCCCTTACACAAATCTCCAGCAGACACTATGAAATCCAACAGTAATAGTTTCCAAAAGACCAAGCCTTGCCCTGAACTGCCTTAAAATGCTTTCATTTCCAATTAAATGCCTGAGAAATATCTAATTAAATATCTGTTAGCATCTTACTTTTAGTGAGTGCCTGTAAAACAATAAGGACAATTACTCTCAATTTGACAAAAGGATTCCATCAAACAAAAATCTTACAAGGTGTTATGAGACTGGATAAACCATTAAATTGGATATTCTGGAGTTCTGGAAGCTGGCGGCTCATTAAAATTAGCACTCTGCATCTGTTTCTATTGGAACAAAAATCTTAAAAGGTGTTATGATACTGGATAAACCATTAAATTGGATCTTCTGGAGCTCTGGAAGCTGGCTGCTCGTTAAAATTAGCACTCTGCATCTGTTTCTATTGACATTTCAAATCAACAAAATCGGAATATGCAGGGGAATTGCCCACAGAAGAAATATTCCAGCTTTTACAACGATAAACCATACAAGAAGAGACATATACAGGAAAAGCAAACATCTCAAGTTATATCAATCCTGGGAATATTCACCTTCTTATAAACAAAGTAAACAAATAAAGCATCTATCAAATAGCTCATGTTCTCCTTTCAAAATATTTGGAGGTTTAAGAGCTTTGACAACATGGTCATAATCATCTAGCATCTTTCATCACCATGCCACTTCAATGAAGCGTAAACTGTTGACAACAAAGAAAACTCCTCTTCTGCCCTCCAAGGATGATTTCAGGTGCCCTCGAATAACTGAGGTATGCCTACAGCCATCATACAGACCTGCTCAGCAGAACCACAGGTAGCCCCTTTGCCAAGCAAAAAAGCAACCACCATTCAAATCTCTCTACATGCAACTGTCTCATTTAAAATACAGATTTTTAAACCTTGGTACATAACAGAAAATAATCCAGGTTTGAAGCTCTTTCTCATCACCAAACCCTTCCCAGTCTTGATACTGATCAAGTATGACTTCTAAAGTTTCAAAGGAAACCACTGCTCTGCTGTGCATTGGGTTGATCATTCCACAGAGCCACAAGAATCCTTTTGCTTTCCTTTCTCTTGCTCCTGAAGTGAGTGTCCCTGTCATTTTAATACATTAGTTTGTGTAGGAAACAAAGATACCATGCCTTTTTTGGTGGCCATGTACAATATGGGTTAGCATTTATTTACAGTTTAAGTTAAATCAAAATGTAAAACAGAGAATGGAAAAGCAGCATGAGGGAGGCAGTTTAAAAGCAGTTTCATCTGTGTCTCCATATAGCTGCCACATGCAGAAATTGTGACTCCCCAAGATGGCCCAAGCAATGTCTAGACACTGGTTCAGACTTGCCCTGAACATGATACTTGACAATGATGTCCAACAGCCTATAGTAAGAAACCCCAGATAAACTGACAAAGTCCTTAAGCTCCAGCTGAGCAACACTTCTGGACAAAAAACTCAAGATGACACACAGCTGTCTCTGCCGTTTCCCACTTACACAGTGCAGGCTCCTAACCCAGCACTTCAACCCTTTTAGCTCAGTTTGCACAATGGCTGTGATCATCTGCTTCTTCACAATTACCCCCCAGTACCACTTTTCTCAACTGCTCTAAAAGCTACCTCCCTCTCTTCTTTCAGATCTCAACATATCAAAATATTTTTAATACATGAGTACTTAAAGGGATTATTCAAATGCTAAACAGAAAGTGCGTTCAACTCTCTCAACAGTTTCAATCGCAATGTCCGTAAAACTGAAGATTCAGATTTTACTAAGGTATACCAGTTGAAAGTGTACTCAAGCTTTTCCTTGGCAGCCATATAACCATGGCTGTAGTCTATTACCATCATTCCCTCTGGCTCCCTTGGCCAGTTTTTGTTGCTTTCTGCTTAGTATTTTCTTACCCTTTACATGTAGTATGTCTAGAATTAGATGTAAGCTCTTCTGGGAAAGACAGGGTGAGCAAACACAGGATGTACTAAGTACTTTGAAAAGTCAGATACCATATAACTATTTTAAAACTGTAGAAAAATATGCTGTAGATTGTTCCAACAAACCAAAAGACAATGCACTAGTTTACAATATTCCATGAAGCATATGTAAATCAAAATTTACCAGATTCCAATTACTACAACAGTATTTCAGATTAGAGTGTTTTTAACAAATGTAAAAGTAACTTCTGAAACATGATTTTTATTCTCAGTCACTACAAAAAATCTAATTCAAACTGAAAAAGAAAGGAAAGGATAAACTGGTAATAACTTAAACTGACATTTGCTCAAGACAGCTCCTCAAATCCTGCTCTGGCCTTTAGTGAAAAGCACTGGTTTCTATGTTTTAATTGACATTTCACTAAGGACCTGAAGGAACAGCTATTGGAGATCTCTCAAGCCTTCAGGCCAAGATTTTTTTGACCACTTTGAAATCCACAGGTCAAAATAAAAACATAAGAAAATACCTACTTCGGAACATTTGAATCTACTGCAGCTATTTTTTATTTTGAATTACTAACTGTTAATAGTAACCAGAAATCCATAGATTTTTGCAACCAAATAAACCCTATCATTAACATTTGCATTCTAATGATGGCTTAATGTTTTAGGCATCGGGTCTGTATAGTTAAATTAAGCAAACTGCACATCTCCCTCCCGACTCAGCCATTCATTCGGTCACACATATACACATTCATACATGTAAGATACACTGAGTCACAAGTACTTTAGTGCATGGAGATTTGATGGGGGGAGTTTTTTAAAGAAAATCAGCAAAATAACCTTATTTGTCCCTCTCCAATAAATTAATCAAACAGTATTCCATTTAAGAGCAAGAGCTCACTCTTACTCCCTGTGACTGTTTTTGAAGCATATTGTAGTCGCTCACGGCACTCCCATATCTCTATGTTTTAAGTTTCTAAATCACTTAGGAAATACATAGCTACTGTAAACCAGAAAACTCTATGCCACAAGTCTCCTCCAACCTCTCATCTTTCACCTGCATTACTTTTTGTACCCATGTCACCCTCACTGACCATTTAATGCTTGCATTTATATTTACGACTTGTCCTTTAGAATTCAAAAGCCACAGATAAATGATCTTTTCTCAGGAACATCATTGAATGAGCACTTCCACAGTCAAAAAGGGACACAGTAGGTAACATACCAGCATCCTTTGCTATAGATGACAATTTATTAAGGTTGACTTCAGTGATATGAAATCTTTCCTACCACTTAAGTGCCTGTCACTGCAGTTGTCACCTTTGCTTTTGAGGGACTAGGAGGACAACAGGACACCATCACAATACCCCCAGTCCAGCAGCTCAGAGGAGGAATGGCTGAGGATGGTGCCTATAGGGTGAAATGGAGAGCAAAAATCCTTTGACACCATTCAATAGCTCCGTCCTACCCCATGCCCACTCTTCTGCTGTTGGAAAATTCAAATTTGCCTTATCTGCAGAGAAATCACATGCAGGTGCTGAGCATTTCAATTTGGATTCTCATAGCATTCATATTAATTTGACAATCCAGAGCAAAGATGGGATTTGCTGAAGACAGTGGGCAGTCTCTGAAGAGCTGATTAGGTCTGAAAAGCTTTTATTACAGATGATGAAAAAAAAAATCTAGCTTGACTTTTGTTCTGGGATGAGTCTAATGTTGACAGGGGAATAGTCTACATTACTTGTAAAATGACAACAGAAAAATTCAGGCTTGGATGTTTCAAATTAGTTAGGCTCTTATTAGACGTGCCCTGATAATCAGGCATATTTTAAAGCCATAATTATTTTCTTAATAGATATACATTTCTTTTCATGAAATGATAAAATAGATGTATTAGTACCATGCAAATAAGATTCCACCAGGTTAAAAAACTCAAAACGAACAACTGAAATATTGATGATGATAACTAAGAATATTCTTTCCCTTAAGGCAAGTTTTAGAGGAAGGTATCCTTGCTGAAGAGAGAAACAGTTGTGAGTTTTTTAAAACAATTTCTGGTGAATTCATATCAAATACTTTATGGCACCAATTAATGTCAAAGTCAGCTCCAAATACGGATTTGCCAGTAGCATAAAACATCTAAACAGGCTGGCTCAGTCAGAAAAAGAAACAAAGCCATTTATGCCTGATAGTTGTCTCTATCTTCTTTATTATTTTACAAGTAAAAACTATCAACCTTTAGTTTGAAATAAAATACCAACTTTCAAAAACTATTTTAAAAGCTTTCCTTCATAGCTGGCTAACTTTTATGGTTATTGTATTCATTCAGTGCCTAAGGGTAGCTTTTTTTTTTGTATCTGCATAAAAATCAAAGAAATGCAACAGTTGATTCCAAAGAACATTATCTTAACATCACTGTCATGTGCATTTATGCCTGTTATAATGGTAATAAACAGGATCCCACACTCAGTGAGTTTGATCTCTCTCTCGTGCATGTGCATTGATTTCTCACCAGAAGAAGTGATCCCCACATCTTTCAAATATAAAACACTCAAAACCATATAAAAGAAATCTGTATAAATACAGGAGGAAATAACAAGGAAGGAATCTGGGACACATAAGCACTTTATTCAGGTTTTTATTCTGCTGTTCTTACATCACCCAGAGATGGCTGTTATTACCCACTGTACAAAACAGCACGCAAGCTTATCCACGTCCAGTTCACATTTACCTGTTCCAGTGGCAGTGACAGAAATTTTAGGAGAGAGTTCAGAAGGGTTTGATTTTTTTTTTAAATGAAGAAGTGAAATAACTTTGCATTAAGAAATGCTGATTTCACAGGATTAAGAATTGTTATAAATACACGTTAACCAGTTTCTGAACTATTTTGTTTCTTTCAGTATCTCAGTGATGTGAGACACATCAGACCCAGGGATTATAAAATGGAGCTTATATCAGAATGGGCAAATACTTTATTGAGACCAAAATATCTTGTTGTGGGGCAACAGATACTATGAAATAAAAGCTGCATGAAAAACAAGTTAAAATGTGATTCTCTAGGACCAATTAATAACTATTTTTTTTCTATCCTCACTAACCCGTTTACGTCTAAATTTCCATGGTACAGAAACTCATCTTCTTGCCCAGTTTCACTGATTCTTAACGTCCTTTTCTGCAGACTTTTCTCAAAGGTCAGTATGACAAACCTGCTAGGAGCAAATATGTACTGGTGCAAGGGGCAGAGACAGGTCCACAGGACTGTGACTAATGACTTACTATATTTCTGCGGTGACAATAAAAAAATCGTCGTTTCAACAGTCATGCACAGCCAGTTTTTCCCACTCTCCAGTGGCAGATCACTCTGAAGTGACTGCTCTTGTGATATGGGCAGAGTGTTTCCTTTCGAGTTAGTTGCTGCTAACAGCTGAGGATGAGAGCTCTTGAACGGCAATGATATCTCCTACCTCCCTTCTTCCCAAGTCACTCCTAGGTAGAGCAACAGAGAATCTTTTCCAGTTAAGCAGCATCTGTTCAGCTCCCTGAAACGCTGAATGCAATTCAGACTCATTTAAGCAAAGACAAGGTTTACTAATTTGGTGGTAGTACTCCAGTAGTGCAGTGTTTTATTCAGGAAGAAGTGCAAGCAAAATGAACTAATACCTTTGTGCAATATATAGTGTAAACATAACCCTTGCAGGCTTCTAATGCCATCTAGAAACTTTGCCCACTTTGATCTCAATTTCCATTCTGTGACACCTACCTTATTGTGCCTAACAGATGAAAGAATAAAACACTCATGAAACATGACAGTAAAAGTCATTCAGAGTAGAATCAAATAGTCTAAATCAATTTCAAAATTGTTTTCCAGCAAATAACTATGAGATCTGAGCAATCAAGCCTACATTCCCCGGCAAATCACTGTTTTAAACAGTGACCGAGACAATGGTGGAAACCTAGGCCTGGTGTGCCCCAGGGAACAGCAAAGGAGGTCAGACACAAGCACTAGGCCTCCACAGAGCAGAAAGGCAGGGGAAGCAAGAGTGTAGGTAGGTCACAAAACCATGAACACTTCTAAAATGCTACTAGAGATATATCCTCTTGCTTAGGCATAATGGTTCAAGTCCAGAAAAGGACCAAGTGATGGGGACACAAGTCTGGTTAACCTTGCGTGTCCCTGATCGTCACAGGAGCTACAGCTTGTTACCTCTATAGCAACTTCCTGGCATGGAAGACTTCTACACACCTGCAGATATACCTCAAGTCTGTCAGGAACTCAGGCCAGTCTCTGTCCTGGTAGTTAAGATATTTTACTTTGAAATAGAGCTAAAGGTTTGAATCCTTCAGTCAGTGGAGGGAAGGCAGCCTAGGCCTCTAACATTCCATGGGAAGGCTCTTCCTAGCAAGATTAATGTAACAAGATGCAAAGAAAGGCAAGTAAGCACTACCAGTCTCCTGCTGCATGCTAAAAACTATGAGTACACCCAGATATGTCTTTGAAGGAGAGCGCAGGTGCCTGCCACAAAGAGAACGATCCTGGGCTATACATTTTTAAAAGCATCTCTAAAGCAAGACAGTAGAAATTCCCACTTCTCTCTGCTGATCAGTCTAACGCATACACGTGCTGACTATTCTGCTTCTAATTAAGCAGATTTGTAATTAACATGTTGGCTGGTTGGGACCCTATTGTAATGTGCCTGTGCTCTATGGAAGGAGCTTAACACACCCCTCAGGCTCCATTCTGCAAGCAGAGAACTCAAAATTGGGCACCAACATCTCTTATACTCCCCTTCCAATTGTCCAAAACTAGCCATTAAGGCACATCTCTCTCCATTTCTTTTGTTTACTGCTCAAATAATGTTTACATCCTCTGCTGCCACATTCCTTAAATACTCTGTAGCACTATGAATTGGTAACTACTGCTATTTATTACCTACTTGATGATACTACTGTCTTTCATATACTTTAAACAAACAATAATCCAGATCTTCAGTCGTTATAAAGTACCTTAAATGCCTTTAAATTCAGCGATACCCCACTGATATGTATTGCCTACCTGCAGGGAATTTACTTACCTTTGTATGTTAGAGCTTTTTACAAGGGGATAGCAGGACCATCCTTACAGAAACACTGCTTTATCATTTCTGTCCTTGGGTGGTAAATAAATTACAATGAAGCATATTTAGCTAAGCTACAGCTGATCTGTGTCAAAGCACTGCTATCAGCTTTTAATGTGCATGGCACATTCTCTCTGAACTCTTCTCCCTGAGGATTGTTCTCCTTAATATGCCAAACACTAACAATTAAAAATTAAACCTGGCTGGCAGAACATCTTTGGCTTTTATTGTCCTCAGTGTATCATCTGGTCACCAATGTTCGTCAACCTCTGATTATAAAAATTGGTATTACCCTTCAGAATAGCTAACAAGTCAAAAATATGTGCCTGGTTCTGTCAATCAAGTGCTTCACCAGGGAACAGCAATAAAAGCCAGTGGCAGAAATAAACTTCATCCCCAAAACAGGTGCACTTGGTTCAAATACTGCACATCTAATAGGGTTGGCTGGTGAGCTGTACAGCTTCGCATGACCCTGTGAAGTCTCAGACTGGAAATGCATGACTGCGAAATCAAGTAAGCGACTATCTTACAAAGTTGTGTTTTGTTTCCTCTTTAAGCTGCAGAACTGTAGCAAAGACAGGCACAGCTTCCCTTCCTGCCTTTTCCTCTTACTCATCTACGCTGTGAAGTCAGATAAAGACCTTTCCAAAAGTCTTCCTGACAGAAAGGAGATGTATCATTGATTTGCCAGCTTCGGGAACGAGCACTGTAAATGCAGCCTCTGTCCAGAATGACAAGGACAGGCTGACATAAAAAATGTATAAGTTACTGCTCTGTGAAACTCATAATAATCACCTTAGTTGTTGAGAGAGTTAGGTCACTTATGAGGGTTAAAGATTTTTCCCTCTTGGGTGCAGAGTATTAATGGAACCTTTTTGCTTACCAGAGGATCTTGATCCTCAGCTGAAACAGTAGTGATAACCGTGCCCTTGACTGCGTCAGGAGCAACCATTCCCCTGTAGAGCTCTTTGCCAAATACTGGAGAGTAATCATTCATATCCTGCAAAACATAATTAAGAGTTCAGTTCTGAAATTCAAACAAAATTATAAGGCATTCACAATTGTTTTTTTCAAACTCTACCCAATCACTCCTCCCTCATTAGGGAGCCTATTTGCCATTCACAGTCTCTCTTGGCTCTCAATTCCATTACCACTGCACAAAACTAGCACACAAGGGGAAGATGGCAAATTTAAAAAAAAACAACAAACATGTAAGAGATCAACAGAAGGAAATTCTTCAGAAAAACACAGTCTCGCAAGTAAAGCAGAGATTTCCAAGACACCTGCTTCTCAAGCAGTGGGCCACAACATGGCTTTGCTAATTTTCTAAAATTAATGAGCTGCTATTGCTTGACAGTGTTTGTTACCTCTAATATGCAACAAATGAATGGAAAATAAAATAACAGATTAGTTTCAACACCTCATGAGAGCATAAGATGGTGTTCTTCAGTGATGTGCACTTTTGATGTCAAAAAGAAGCTTTAAAGGCTTGAGTTAAGCCAAATTTCCTTGACATAGCAGTGTGTGTATGCACATACATACATTTTCACACCTATATATGTGCACGCAGCTACATATGTATATATACAGTCCATGGGTAACTCATGTATGAAAGATGTAACCTCATCCAAACATGAGGCTGTGCGCGACTGTGCAAGCTGGCACTAAGGTAGATGCAGCCATCGGATGCACGTGGCTCTCAGTGACATGGTGCCGCACGCATCAGGAGCCACAAACATTTAGAAACTCAACCAGCATCACCAGTTATAGAAAAGGCACTCATTCTGACTGTTATAAGTTGTCAGAAAATAATACTTTGTCAAAATTCTCTCACAGAGAGTTCCAGAACATGTATCTGTATGTTCCTTTAAAAAAAATTAAATGCACATCTCTAAATTGTAATCTTTATTCTACTAATAAAACTGATTTCCAGGTATTTTTCTGCAGATCCACCTCCCTGGCTTGACCTCTACTGAGAACAGATTTATTGATTGGTTTTTCATATAGATAACATAGATTACATTTTCTGGTTTGTTTGTTTGTTTGTTTTTTTCAGAACAAATACGAAGCATCATAAGCCTTCAGCACACAAGAGTGGCTTTACTGATCCACAAATGAAGAGCAGGCTCTTTTTCCCTTACAGCAGAATGTGTACCTGAGCTCTGGGGGAATACAGGTGCCCCCCATCCCTTAGGTGACCCACACAGCTACTCACAGTTCATACAGTGATGCCTCTACCTGATGTCACAGCTCTTCATGCTGCTAACGCAATATGTTGATACCAGCTAGCACATTATATTACACAACCATTTAAAACATTTATCCATACCTTATCCGAGGAAACAACAGTATAATAAACATCTATATAGAAAAAAAGACTGTTACAAATCCATGTAGTAAATGCCTGAATAATTAATACATTTTGTTCTGCTGAAAGATCTGCAATTCAAGTCTTCAAGGCACTGGAAATGCTTTTTCTCTGATTTTCAGATTTTCAAAGAGACAACTGGATCATCAGAAAGTGATTACTAGGCAATTCAAACTAGGAGAGCATTCAAATGAAAACATTTTGGTAAAACAGTCAAACAGATTAGTATTTTTGCATGGAATTACAGGCATTGAATCTTACACTTTCAATTTCTTTATGTGTTTGCAAGAAAATAATTTACTTAATCTGAGAATTTAATACCTAGGACTATTTTATATAAACAATCTTGTTTCTCACAGCTCTTCGAAGTGACACCATGCTTGTAAAATAAGCTATCATCTGTTCCATTTTGCTCCCAGAAACTCCACTCCTGAGCAATACATTGCTGTGGCAAAGAAACCAATGTCATACGGCAATCTGACCTGTAAGACTCCATTAATAGCTGTTCTACCTCAAAGAAAAGACAGGGACTTCCTTTATTTGAAGCAGACACAAAGTAGCTACCAATACAGAAATCCTGGGCATGGAATATTAAAAATAATCTCTAGTATGCTAGGAGAAATGTGATACAACACTATATGCACAAGTCTTACAATGTGTAAATCCATGTGTTTGGAACTGTTTTACTTCATAGATCCTCAAGGTTTTCCAGTGGGATATGAAGCAGGTGAAGTTTCTGAAATAACCCAGCCTTTTATCCGTATTTATTTTGAATTCACCTCTTTCTGTGCACCTGCAAATCCACAGCCATATCTGGTCTTTTTTCTCTGGCATAGCAGCAAGAGATCACGCTCTCCTGTTTGCTTACTAGGGGGTGGGGAGAATCACTGTGTGATAGTTTTGTTATCTACTGAATACCCTTACGTGACTTCAGTGCCTGAAAATCTGTGACTTAAGGTACTGGAAAGCATAATCCCATTTAAAGATGATACACTACATCCTCTGCTACAGAAAATGACTGTTATTCTACTTACCGCACCTATTTTTCAAGATACATGGATCAGTATAAAATACACAGGAATACAAAGCAAAGCATAAAATAGGACACAGAAGCCTTCTGCCTCTCTAACTTACCTCACCTCTAAGCTTTATGCACGATTGTGCCTCATAAATCTTAGCTGAGCCAGCCGAATAGGTACCAAACATTTCAGTCACAACTAGACAGAACAGCTCCATGTGCTTTTCTTCCCAGCTCATCTCTTCCTGAATCAGGCACTAATTTTTTATACAAGAGTTTAAACTCAAGTGTTTCCACTTTTAACAAAATAAAAGTTCCTCATAAGAATCACCACAGGTCTCCTCATTATGCAGCAGCAGTAAATGCACTGAGAGAGCAAGACTGTCATCACAGACAGGCGACCAAGTCTCATGTACTCATCGCAAATGTCTACGATGAATAACGGCTACAATCAGAACTGAGAGTTTTGCAGGCAGAAAGTTTAACATAAGCAAACCACGCAGATGACATAGAAATTGGGGGTTTTTGTGTTGTAATGCTTTCTTTACTCTAGTAAAAGTCTTGGTTCAAGGGCAGTAGGGAGAAATGACTCTTCTGGACAATTCCCAATAGAGTAAGAAGAGATTTTGTTAGAGACATGTTGGATAAATTCATATATTATCTCCTTCAACTAGTATAATTTCTCTTTACATATTATGGGCACCTAAAGGTACCAAAAAGTTCACAAAACAAAATTATTGATTTCTGACAAAAAGCACCACCACCAAGGATGGAATACAGTCTAGGTCTGATTTTGTTAGAAAGAAAGCATACTCTGAATAGCTCAAGAGGTCACGGGCATGACCCGCCACATCCCACCTCCAAAACCTGTGCCCCTGTAGTGAAAGTCCACAATCCAATTTTTCTTCATTGAAGTGGACTTAAGAGAGAGTAGTGTTGAGCATTCCCTGACAGATACAGAGACAGAGTCTTCAGGTTTGCATCACAGAGGGAGTCTGGGCAAAAACATAACATTTATAGAAAGTACTGGTCTTCTGTCATTACTGGAGACCAAAGACACAGACATGTTTTTGCACAGCTAAATAATTGAAGATCATTTACCTGAACTGAAGCTTATTTACCTAATTGAAGATTATTTACCCATACCTGATGAATTCTGCTTAAAACACCACTAAACCTGACTTTGCATAGAAATGGATGCAGTACGAGTGGAATCCCTAACCACAGGTTAGGAGCAGAGTAGTAACCTTCCACAAAGCAGTACTAAGAATTACTGTAATCACCTTTTAAATCTAGGGCATAATCTTACGCATGCACTTGTGGCCAAACTGCAGCATCTTATAACTGTTCACAGTTCACTGCTTCAGTCACATAAATCCAGGCTGCCATTAACTATCAGACACAAAAAAAATGTAAATGAAAAATACAGATAATTAATTGTTTATATATCTCACTTTAAAATACTTAGGCTGTTGTATTTTGACAGTAATAGCAGCCACATTTATATATAATACAGAACAGCCTTTGTGTCACTGCTCATCTAGCTGAAGATTTATTACATTTTTATACATCTTTGTTTACAAAACAGAGTGAAAGTCAAAGCATAAAAGCCCCAAAGTTTTCTCACTATCACGGCTCTTTATCTGCCACTTATTGTTTGGTTTTGTTTCACATTGCTCACACTGGGCAGCACATAAAAGCAGAACAGGACATATCCTTGCATCTTTTCCTTGCACAAAGATTAAGAACCAAGCATGAAGGAACCACAATATGGCAGAGATGCTCAAACATTAATCTTCTTGAGAATCCGCATTAGTATCTTCAAAAGCAAATGAAGACATATGAAGAGATTTCTTGATGTCAACTTATTTGTTAACTCAGACATCATCTTTAGTATATTAACGATCCCACTTCCTGCCCAACTTCCTTACCCTCCAAACAAGACATATCTCATTCACAAGATTTAAAGGGATGTTATTTACCAAAAGGTTTGTAGGAAATAAATATTGACCTGTCTACAAAGATTATGAAAATGCTGAATAAAAATGTTGGTGAACTAAGATAGGCATCTAGGAATACCAATGAGGAGAAACAAAGCATGGGGGAGGAAAGGCATTGAGCAAATCAATATGTAATTTAAAAATCATTAAGATAGTCACTAGCTGTAATGTACTACTACTAAACTAGGTGCTCCTAGACAGGTGGTGACCGCCGACATGGGAGGGTAATACACAACTGGAGCAGAAATAAAATACCGGCAATACAGCGTTCCCAGCATAAAATTAACTAGCAAACCTAAACGGACTTCAGAGACATTAATATATTTTTGATTTATGGGGACACCAAGACACCTTTAACACTTGTACTCCACTAAGTTAAGAATATAAGCCTTTAACATCTGGGTGAAATAATGCTCCCTTCCTCCTCATTCACTAAGCTGGGAAAGACACAAATTGGAATCAAATGTCTGCTGCCTTCCTTCCACCATCGCTGCCCTTTAACTTAATCTGAAGTGCTTACAGCTCCTGGATCCTGGGGTCACCAGAATTTATGACAGGTTTTGTCACCAACTGGAGCAGTCCTAGTGTTCCTGCAGGTCCATCCCCCAGAGGATTGAGAAGCATGTATGGAAATAAAATCCCACCAATAAAATCCCACCCTTCAAAAACAAGCCCTGAGCAGCAGTCAGGAAAGGTCAACTGCTCCAGGAGTTGCTATGGCAGTTCCAGGATATTTAGAAAATCCTGCCTGAAGGAAGGGTCTGGATACATGGTGATTACAGGTCCTTTCTGCTGGTTGCTGAGAGCAAGGCAGCTGTGATGAGCTGACCCCTCCTCATCCCAGTGAACCACAGCTGGAGCTCATCACTGTTACCATGTTTCAATTAAAAAAATGCAACATTACAAAGAGTGACAGACTCGCCTGATTTGAATATTACCACTAATCTGAAGACTTTCTAAAGAATAATAATTTTTTTTTTGAAAATGTGTTTTGGTAGAAATATTGTTTTGTAAGAGAAAAATAGGGCAAAAACTTAATTTGTCATCAGCTATCTCCACACAAACAGAAGCAACTCCAGGTGATGCTCCAATATATTTGATATTTATATTTATGTGTATATACATATACTTATGTATATACACATATCTACACAGATATCTATATTTATCTCAGGCATAATAATCTGTGCAAATGCCTTTTTATCCTACAAAGGGAACGCTGACTGCACTGAAAAAAATTCTGCCTTTAGCCTGCAGTGCACTAGAGGGCAGCCCTACCAAATGTGAGAGTGAAGCATCTCCTCTCCCAACACCCGTACAGAACATAACCAATTTCCTTCTTATGAAACAGGGTTATACTGTTTTACATCTAGTCATCTAGGTTTGGGTTTTTTTGCAGCTTATAAAATCAGACTGATTTTTTAATTCCTGTTTTTTTCTAGATTGTGATCTAATTATAATCAAGTATTGATTATTTATTAAAATAGCTGTAATTCCATGACAGCAACATCTAATTATTAATCTGCTGAACAGTTACAGAGAAACAAATTGCTGCCAACGAACACCAAAATGACAGGTTCTATTGATTTATCTAGACCACTAAGAGAATCACACTGTTAAGATTATTTTTATCATTATCAACAGAGTACATGTACAGAGGTGCCTGCATTACAAACGTAATTTTGCACAAAGCTTGCCTTTCTTCTTGCCTCTCTCCTCAACTGCTAAGCAGAAAGCACCTTACCATAAAGATTCTAAAAATCTGAGGAAATGTTTTACTCTCCTGACCTATTGAAAAAAAATCTCTCATTGTTAGCTTCTTAAATATTACATTTCCTTGGTTTGGAAATACTTACATAAAGTGTTTGTAAGTACATCCGTGTACTCTTCCTACCACTTTAGGACTGCGCTCTTTGATTACCTGCTGATATCAAGGTTTCTAGTCAACTATATCTAAGTGAAAATCAACATTCCCTTGCTATGAAAAACAGCATGATTGAACAGTGTCTGAGCTAATAAAGGCATATTAGGCATTTACCTAATGGCATATTAAGCATTTACCTGGTTTTTATCACAAGTGTAATAAATATGAAAAAAATGTATTTTTAAAGCGATCTCTCCCTCCACTAATGTTAAATGTACATAATGTAATCCCACAAAGAAAGTAAAAAGGTTTATTTCAAAGAATAGCATATGTCACACACTGAAATTTTCAAACCTTTCCCATCTTCTTCTGCAACTAGAGATATGTATCTGTAATTTTCTGCTGTCATTTTCTTTTGAACATCTCCTACTTAAGTCTATGTGCACATTACCAGAGCTGGTGGTTTCCCATCTGAGCTGCCTCCAAGTGTTTAATAATCTCCTGCTGTTTGGGGACTTCCAAGGGCATTTTTATATTCCTCTTACTATATCCATGAAAGTCTCTTCCACGGAAAGGAAAGGGGTGTTTTGGTATCCCTGTACTTGAAAATTGTTATTCCTCTTGTGCATTCTTGAACCATAGAAAGATGTCACTCAATGCCTTATTTAAAAAATAAATCAAAGATATTCTATTACTAAATAAGCAGAATGAAAAAAAACCCATAAATGGCACTAGATATCATGGCCCTAAGGGCATCCATAGCCCTTAACAGCCTGGACCAGTCTCACCGAGGCCTCTCAACACCCAGCCCCTAGGCCCAGGACTCCATTTCAGCCCAGCTGGGGTCCTCAGCCCTGCTCCAGTGATGCCATAGGATACCCGGCTCCAGCTCTGCTTTGGTCCCCATCCCTTTTTGCCTCTGGCCAAACCCCAGACTGGGTTCATGTCCTCACCACATCTGGGGCTGTCGATGGAGCCTGTTGGTCTGCCCATCCAGCTCTGTCCCCACAAGGACTGCATCCAGCCGGCGAGGGCACTGCCCACACTGGGTCACCCTCAGCTCCCAGCTCATCCCTCCACCTCACACTAGTGTGAGCAGCCTGGCTCACACTCATCTCTTACAATAATTTTAAATTTCTTCACCTGTTAACTACCAGTTCATGAAAAAAAAACAGGAAAGTGGGCAGTGAACCCTTTGTAACAAGCAACCAGGGACCTAGAGATCTTTGACCTCTGCCACAAGACCTTACCTTGCCCTTTAACAAGACAGTTTTTGGGCCCAAGTGAGCAAGTGCTTTCATTTTGATGCAGCTATGCTTTGCAATGGGTTCCTGAAGCTCTGCTTAGCTTTAAAGGAAATGCCAAGTGCAGGTTATCCCTCGGTAGAAATCTCTGCAGCATGGTGTTCAGGATGAGATCTTTGCTACCATCATTACAGTTCAGCTACAGCATCTCTAAGTGCCATATTCCTTACCACCATCACTCTGGTCCATGCTAACTGGTAACAGTCATCTAGTGCCCTCAATTCTTTCTGTAATTTCTTCATTTCTGCAAATCTTCATTTGATTATATTTCTATTATTAAACCTAGTAAAGTTTCCAAAGCCTTTCAATATGATGCTAATCAATCTTATTCAGAACAGTACAAATGTACAAATTTAATATTAAAATTCAAATTTCATATGCTTTCATGTCATAGTGATAACTAAATTACATGACAGTCTAAAAATAAGTTTTAAAGCTCTTCTGAAACAATGTCTCTGGATTTGGAGTCAGACTCGGCATTGAAACAACTGAAACCGTGAGCTGTGACTTCAGAAAACCATTCTCTCACAAGTTAGTTTATTTTTCTGAAAGAAAACCAGAATGTTTTTCAATTATAATCCCTTTACTAGATTATCTTTTATTTTCCTCTTCCCTTAATGTCTACCATGGCATGTACACAGCTACAGCAAAATATAACCACAGATCCTTACTTTGAGCCAAGAGTTGATTGAGATAGACAGACACATATATATCCATGCATGTGTGCAACCTGTATCCATTTTTTCACTAAGAAAACACTCATTGAAGCTGAAAGGATAAAATACTACTCTCCAGACCTTAATAACAACTAGCAATCCCCCAAAGGACTACTATAGGCAGTTAATATACTATCTTGAACTGGGACAATAACCAAGATCTGAAGATTTTAAGCAAGCTCTCATCCTTCCTATAGAAGACTGGTCTTATTAACTTAATTGAGTGATTTGTTGTAATTTACCCAGATAATTTTGTGTAGTGGTTCGCAGCAACAGAATATTACACACCCAGGTATATCTAGCCTTCCAAACTGATAGTAAAGGGATTAGAAAGGAGTAACTGTACAATGGTTTAAAATCACTGAGGTAAAATAATTATTTTTAAGGTATTTTCAATTTTGTTTCCTCTGCAATTTGTACTGTCATTTCATCAGTCAGTTTATGTAATTTATATGAAGAAGGTGAGCGCAGAACAAGTTCTACTTCCTAATGTATCTGATAAAAGTAATGGAAAAAATCTACTTAGAATCATAGTATAACAGACTGGTTTGGGTTGGAAGGGACCTTAAAGAGCATCTGGTTCCAACTCCCCTGCCATCAGCAGGGACACCTTCCACTAGACCAGGCTGCTCAAAGCCTCATCCAGCCTGACCTTAAACACTTCCAGGGAGGCGCAGCCACAGCTTTTCTGGGCAACCTGGGCCAGTGCCTGACCACCCTCACAGTGAAGAATTTCTTCCTAATATCTAATCTAAACCTACCCTCTTCCAGTTTAAAGCCATCACCCCTTGTTCTGTCACTCCCTGCCCATGTCAGAAGTCCCTCCCCAGCCTTCCTGGAGCCCCTTTAGGCCGCTAGAAGATCTCCCCGGAGCCTCCTCTTTTCCAGGCTGAACAGCCCCAACTCTCTCAGCCTGTCTTCACAGGAGAGGTGCTCCAGCCTTCGGATCAACCTGGTGGCCCTCCTCTGGACTTGTTATAAGAGGTCCATGTCTTTCTTGTGTTGGGGGCTCCAGAACTGGACACAATACTCCAGGTGGGGCCTTACGAGAGTGGAGTAGAGGGAGAGAATCACCTCCCTCGACCTGCTGGCCATGCTTCTCTTGATGCAGCCCAGGATACGGTTGGCCTCCTGGGCTGTGAGCACATACTGCCGGCTCATGTTGAGTTTCTCGTCCACCAGCACCCCCAAGTCCTTCTCTTCAGAGCTGCTCTCAATCCACTCATTGCCCAGCCTGTATTTGTGCTTAGGATTGTCCCGGCCCAGGTGCGGGACCTTGCATTTGGCCTTGCTGAACTTCATGAGATTTGCTTGGGCCCACCTCTCAAGCCTGTCAAGGTCCCTCTGGATGGCATCCCATCCCTCCAGTGTGTCAGCTGCACTACTCAGCTTGGTCTCATCAGCAAACTTCTAAGGGTGCACTCAATCCCACTGTCCATGTCTCCAACAAAGACGTTGAACAGCACTGGTCCCAGTACCGACCCCTGAGGGACACCACTTGTCACCAGACATCAAGCTGTTGACCACAACTCTTTGAGTGCGACCATCCAGCCAATTCCTCATCAACTGAGTGGTCCATCCATCAAACCCACATGTCTCCAACTTAGAGACAAGGATGTTGTGCGGGAATACTTATGACTCATCACAATGATTCTTAGCTTTAAAACTGTTCCTTTTACAAATGCATTAACAAGTTAATTTTATTATCAATGATCATATATGTGATGGAAAACTACTGTGATTATTTTCACTTCAAATTATGTATGTAAAAATGAGCCTTCAAAGTTTTAACTCGGAAAAAGTGCAGCTGGGAGCGATGCAGAACTGCACTGCAATGAGTTACTAATACAGAAACACTTAATTTTAATACAGAAATACTTAATTTTACCAGCTGCTGGAGTATCAAGAACTTGAAAGTCCCTTGCCTTTCTTTATGTAATATCTTGGTCTCTTAGAATAAACACATATAAAGGTGTTCTCTTTTAAGGTCCATGCATCTCACCGGTACATTCATCCCCCAATACATGTACCTAAGTTTGCAAGCAAACCTCTGTGATCCTACATTTTGATTTCAATCTTATATTTACATTAAGTCCACTGAAGTTAGCCACTACTTGAAAACAACTCCTAGCTGTGCCCAAAGTATTTGAAATGTCTTTTAGGTTCAAGTATCAACTACAGTGACTAATTTAGAAGGACTGAGGTTAGAGAATCAAGCAATATTGAGTAACTTCTGAGTAAGTTCAAAATCTTTGTGATGATGCTGCCAAGATAATATGACACACTGTATGAAGTGCCACTTTGAATTGTCTTTAATTTTCTTTGAATTTTGACTTTAATTGTGTGCAGTGCTTCTTCATGCAGGGTTCTTTGTTTGAAGCTATACAAAACAGAGTCTTGTTAACACAGTGTAACTGCCTCTTTTCATATTTAGTGTTCAGCAAGCCCTAAAGTAGCTCGTAATATAAATTAAAGGATAACATTCATAGTGAAATATATGAGGTAATAAATGACTAGCGGATGATTGAACAGATAACTTTAGATTGAAAAACAAATCTATTTACTGGTACTATAGTCCAACAGCATGCCCATTATTCCATTAATGACACTAGAAAAAAAGATAAGTAGTTACATTTTGGAAGGAATACAGCTCTTTTTTTTAATCTTTGTGTAAGATATGTGAGCTGACGCTCTGCTGGATGGCCTCGTTGTTCTTTAAATGGGAAACAGACGTCTTTACGTCTTAGAAAGGAAAGATTAACTTCCTGGATGTAAATTTATTGAAAAAACATAAATTTTATTTTAGAAATATTAGAAACTGATGACACGTGTTTGACCTTAACTGATTCACTAATGTCTTATCTTCCACATATCCTTCATTACTTATGTAATTTCTGGCAGAAAATCTTCATTATTATTGCAATTAAAATCTCACCACAACATGAAAACCCACCATAATGAAGCAATGACCTATTACTGCTCAACTGCTCATCAAAACCAAGACTCGAGTGAATTTCCAGTAAATACTTGCAGGAAGAGGAAGCACTGGCAGCTACCTATATGCATGGCTATTTAAAAATCCAGTGGAGCAGGGTCTGAACCAAAACTTCAGCCCCTCTCCCTAATGACAACCTGTGGATCCCTCTTCTCCCATTCTCTCCTAGTGATAATTTAAGCATTAATCTGCATTAAATTAAGCAGAGACTAAAGCCACACAGTAAATGTGCCCTGTGAGAGGAGAGGGGGTCCTGCTGTAACATTTTTACTCCACTGTCTCAAATGCTGGGTTCCTGTATACGTTTTCAAACACACCTTTATTTTCTTTCCTTTACTGTTGGCTCTGATTATTTTGAGAGGGTGATTCATCCACAAACATGCAGCTTCTCCCAACCCTCCCACCCTAGAAAAGCAAATAAATTATATTACTCCTTGTTCTGATTGAAGGTTGAGGTTGTCAGAGAAACAAAGGGAGCTTTTTTGTCTAAGCAGGTTGGAGCTCTGTACTGCTACAGCATCATTACAACCAAAATCATGCCATTTGCTTCCAACTTGAATATGAAGGATTGCAAGAACAGTCATGTTGATGAAGGATCATTCAGAGGAATCACGCCAGAGATAAAGATCTAACTATTACACATTTTTGCATGGTTGGTTTGTTTCTTTTACACAAAGTTCCCAAGGAAGGGACGACTTAGCATAGTGATTATGAAAGATTCAAATTCACCCCCACAATAAGTACCAATCAATGTGTATAATGCATCATCTAAAGCACAGGTTGACTTCTAACTTCTCAATGGCATACTCCTCTTGAAAATCTAGTTTGACACTTGCAGTTTGCATACTCTCTGATGATAGTAGTATGTTTACTGATGTTCATGGGTACAGTCAGTTTTACTAAATCTGGAAATTCATTGTATAATGTTTATAACAGTCCACTGGCATTAAGGTACAGC
>NW_010302260.1:28241-31864 GCF_000700745.2 Antrostomus carolinensis
ATAATATAGCATTGCTAGAAACATATAGATCTGTTTTTACATATTTTTGTTGGATCTATCACTTTGAATCATCAGCCTGAGATAATGGCTTCATTAGACTATATACTCTCCTTGAAAAGCTAAAAAAGAAAACCAAACCCAGAACATAGAAGGAAGAGAAAGAGCAACTATAACAAATAAGAAAGAGACATAAAGTAATACAAAAATAATGCTGGTAATAATAATAGGAGGAGGACAGAGCACAAAATACGCAGGCACCTTACAGGCCCTGTGATACGGAAATTCTCATAACAAGTATTTAGAAACACATCACTCATTTAACAGCAATATAAACTGCAAAAAGGTTAGTCCTGTTTCTTTTAAGAAGCTCTATTACCATAGTAATTGTTTCCAAATGCTAAATCCTAATAATAAGCACACCATTTGAACAGTAATGATTTCGCTTCTTCCAATACTGGGAACCATTTATATTGTGAGGGGATGCTTGTGCATACTGCAATATGTGCTACAGGCACTCTTCACAAACAATTCAGCCCTCTCAGACACTGAGGGAATGCAAATCTCTGCTGTTTGCATGGTAAAAGAAATTATGCCTCGACAGTGGCAAACCACTGAAAAAACGGGATGCAAATTGTTTCTTGGAGTTGCTGATGTTTTTTATCCCTTAAATTATGTTTTCAAGACTGATAAAATTTGCTATGTCTAACCTGTATAATTTTATATATCTATATATATATATATAGATATAAAAAATCAACTCAGATAAAATAAAAAGTTTTATGTCCTTGATTACAGACCAGATTACAATCATCAGTTACTCTGGATGAACACTTGTGCAATCTCCCACGCCACCCCAAGACAAGATGACTCATTACTATTTTCAGGTTAAAGTGAGAAGCTTTGAAAGCAGCAAAAGGAATCTGAGAATTGGGGGGAAAAGGAAAAATCTCTGTTTGAGGCGGTTTACATCTTTCTGGTAAGAAGAAATCAATGCCACTTATACTATTCCTCCTCAGTAATACTAGAAAGAATGGAACAATTTATTAATTTACCTTTGGCTTTCTTCGAGGGAAGAGTCATAAGACACCCATACAAAGCAAAGGGCCATTTGGCTGCAGCAAAGGCCAATAATGCATTTCAGCGCTGACACACAGGAAACAGATTAAGTTATTTTTTCTACAGTGAGTATTCTGCTATGCAATCTGTGTTTTGATCAAGTTCAGGGAAGGTTAATACAAACTATTTGTAGCTTGTCACGCCAAAGGCTGAAAGCGAGAGCCTAAAGAAAATCACTGTGTATCCACCCTCCTCCTCCTAGCCACAAAGATCAGTGTGATTAGGGTATACCGCACTGCTGCTCATTCTGTTTTATATCGCATAAATGATATATGAAACCACCAGCTGTTGTCCATAGTTGGTTAACAGAGCCCTATTACACAGTAAAAATTACAGTGCTTTCTGTTAAGAGCTGCACCGTGAGAAATGAGAAATATTAACAGAGCAGCATAAGCTCAAAAGGACGTGGAGATCTCTTTAATACAAATAATGCTCTGAGGAAAATTGGGAGTGGATCTCTAAGGGTTATGTGAATTCCCTGCTTGGATCCACCATTACCTTGATGCTTGCTTCTGGTTTTCTCTGCTTCAGTTTTCTGTATGTTAGGGCCTACAGTGTATCTGCACTTGGTTTATTTCCTATTTGTGGTCACAAACACTGTTTTAAAATAGCTACTCTAATATAATCTTCTAAATAAAGTGAAAGCACATCAACGACTAAGAGGAAATGGACACATTCAGTTCCTGGTCCCAGAGCAAGAGCACAAGACAGGCTGAGCAGGAGGGAACAACTCCAGAGCCACGGCAGAGAGATGTACATCCCCACACAGGAGCACCCTGTCCCTGAACACAAGTTCTGATTTGGCAGATGATCTGGCAGAAATCATGAGTTTTAGAACCCCTTCAATTCCCTGGGCAGACATACTAATTTGTCAACAAAAAATTATAAATTACTCCACTGAAACAGTGAACATGCTTATCAGGAGTTACCTATTTAGCTATGCTCTAAAGCAGCAGCTCAGACCACAGAATCACAGAATGGTGGGGGTTGGAAGGGACCTCAGGAGATCATCCAGTCCAACCCCCCTGCCAAAGCAGGTTCCCTACAGCAGGCTGCACAGGAAAGCACCCAGGTGGGTTTTGTCTGAAACAGTGAACATGCTTATCAGGAGTTACCTATTTAGCTATGCTCTAAAGCAGCAGCTCAAGCCATGGTTAAGACTGTAGAGGAATAGAAGCCTGGACTGGAATCAGGCAACACACTGTGCATGAGGCTCTAGACCACTACATACTGCACATCTTTATGCCATCATGCATTCAAGACCTAGGGCTGGATTAAGCGCCCGTAAACATCTGCTGGACAGAAATCAGTTCCCTCTGTCAGCTTACCAGGACACGCTGACGTTGGCCCTGAACAAGGTGTACACCGCCTCTGTCCTCAAGGGAACTTCAGTGCCTTGCTCTCCCTGCGCTGCTCAGGACTTTCACTTCCAGCAAAGGCACATCAGCTCTCCCCTTTCAGAACAACCCAAACTGCATTGCAACACACTTTGTTACTTCTGTATTTCTTTTCACACCTGAGGCATGCATTTCTCCTTGTTCTCACTTGGTTTCCAAGACCCTGCTGCACTCTTCTCCTGCTGCTCTCTCTTTTGAATCAACCATTCAAGATGAGGCGAAACTTATCTGGTGCCAGAGCACTGGGACAGGCTGCCCAGAGAGGTGGTCTATTTTAGACATCTCTCGTGACCAAGGTTCCAAATGTCTACCATCTGACATTAATGACATCTGCCCAATAAAATGAGATATTGAAAATGTTTTTTCCACAAGTCCTCCCTCACCCTCTCAACTGTCACTCAAAATACTACTACTATTCTACCTGTCACTCCAGGATGGAACCTAAGCATCATCTTAATCTCAGCAATATATAAAATATTTAATTATGTTCACTGATCTGTTGCAAAAGTCAGCCTGTCACAGAGTATGACAATACTCACAATGATTTCTTTTATTTATTTTCTTTCTCATTTAAAATATAAGCTGCTTGACCTCACTTTCAGGCCCTGTTCTGTCCCCAGCCTAACACTGCTGAAATTGCTACTCCTGGCTCCAGCCCAGTATTCCAGCCTCTCACATAATGCCTTTTCAAACAAGTATCATCATGCACTCTTATTGTTGCTCATGTGTGGGAAGAGTTTCCAGGAACACAAGAAACCTATTTTTTGATCCTACTAATCCCTATTCCCACACCATCTCCTCCTTTGACAGTGCACAAGCTGCTGTTAAACCAAGGCCACCAAGTTGCACTGTATTGCTTCTCTGCACCCTGTCATTAATGAATATAATACAAATGCACAACCGTACAGCTGGGTCAGCCCCATGATGCAAACTACAGCTTCTCTCAGAATACAAATACCTTTAAAAAACCAACTGAATCACCCAAACAAACCCAAATGCTTAATTTTCTTAAAAATTCACTGTTCCGGGGAGAAGTTTCTTTTAGTAAAAAAACAGGTTTGAGCAACCTCCTCCTTAGAAGTTGTATTGGGTCTGGCTGGGCTGGAGTTG
>NW_010302261.1:0-5162 GCF_000700745.2 Antrostomus carolinensis
AGGGAATGCCTTTAAGGAAATCTTTTCATTGCCTTTTGTTTGTTTGTTTATTTTTTTCCAGTTTTACTGTCCTGTGTATTTCTCTTAGCTCTGCCTCTTCACTTTTTTTAATAAGTCGTAGAATCATAGAATGGTTTGGATTGGAAGGGACCTTAAAGATCATCCAGTTCCAACCCCTCTACCATCAGCAGGGACACCTTCCACTAGACCAGGTTGCTCAAAGCCTCATCCAACCTGGCCTTAAACACTTCCAGGGAGGAGCAGCCACAGCTTCCTTGGGCAAGTCATTATAACAGGATGAAGAGCTGGAAGTTAATGTTGTCACTTTGTGTTCCTAGAGCCCAGACTTGAACTTTAATTTCCATCTTTCCATTTTATCTCATTTTACCTTGAATACAACTTTCTAAAACTTACCTTGTTCCCTCTGAACCATTTTCAGCAGTTTGATGTCAGTCTCCTCATCCCTTTCTCCAATGGCATGTGTAACCCTATCTCGATTTTTTGTTGTTGCTGTCACATCTTCTTGTCTGATTTCATTCTGCCATCACTTTACTATTGTTTTCTGTTGCTTATGTTCAGTTTTTGTGCTACACCTGGTGCAATCATCTTTCTACAATCTGGTCATCATTTTCTTTTTTTTTCCTTTTTAAAAACATCTTCCAGGAACCCTCATCTTATTCTCCTTAGAGTCTCACTGTCCTTTTAATATAAACTTATTGTCTTATATCTTTCTCACTGTATTGTAAGCTGTCTGGGATGGGAAATGGATCCATTTCTGTTGTATACTGTAGAGTGGAATTTTTGTGATCTTTATAAAATATTTTATAAAACCCTTTAGAATTCCTGCAAACAGATCAGCAATGCAGTGACTGGAGGCAGCGTGTATGAGGAGGGCACAGTCAGGTTTTGCTAAAACTTTTGGTAGGTTTCTAATGTAGGAAATTGGAGTGTGATGTTAGTCTGATATTTTCAATTTTGAGAGAAGAAGAAGTAGTTGTAAATTTAGAGTGTTCAGTGTAGGGTGAAAAACACAGTATTTGGAATTAACATCATTGTCAATTGAAATGTTAATCAGTTGGTACTTTCTTTTACTGATGGACTTGCCAGTTTACATGGATTTCTTGTTTGCTTTTTTTTGTTTGTTTGTTTTAAGTAAAAAAAATATTTGTAGAAAGAAATTTCAGAAAAATAACTAATTTCCTATCTGGAAGATAAGATAGGAAGAGTAAGAAGAAAAATAACAGTATTTAGGATTTATCATATAATATGCTTTGGAAATGGTTTGCAGCATATGTATTTGATATCTTATTGTTTTGGATTATATTGCTTGGGCAGTTTTGTATATATATAAAAATATATATATATATATAAATGCTTTATACATAATATGTGTGTGTTGTAGGTAAGGTTGCCCAAGACTATGAGAGCAAATCTCTGAAGTACCATTTTCTGTAGTATACTTTGCTGTTTTCTCCTGGTTGTTTGTTTCTTTGTTTTCCAGAATCTTTTCTAGGAAATCCAATGGTATAAAAAGCAGCTGTTAAATATTTTTTTTTAATATTTATTTCTATTTTTTTTAATATCAGGAACGCAGGGAAACCTCCAAGTGAAAACTGAACACGCTATTTCAGCCGTTCATTGACACTTGCAATTCTCATTTGAAGAAGAGTGTACCTGTAATAACGAAATAGTAATTTACCTGCATTTACAGCTTTTTCATAGACAAACATCACTGTAGGCTCATGGGCTTTTGCCATCTTCTGTTAACACTGCTTCTGCAAGAGTGTGATGTTGTAATCACTCACTGGCTGCAGGATAATTCCTTTCTCCTTTTATATGATATAAATATTATGTAAAATAATTACTAAACTGTCAGGAATGCAGAGTGTATATAGATTTCTCTGTCCTTTTGTTTCATTCCTCAAGGTAAACAGATGCTCATGGCTTATAAAGAGCCCAAAGTGATCTGACAAGGAGCTTATATCTCTCACATTGAAATTGGAGCACTGATTAATATTGTTGCCTGTAGCCTTGTGGTACGTACAGTCAAAATTAGACCTTTGCAGTCGTCGTCTTAGGTTGGTGCAAGCACTCTAATGGCATAATTTCTGGTTGCTGCATCACATTTCTGCAGTCTGTTCTTTGTATTCCACTCACATTAATTGAAGTAATTTTGCCACTGAAGCGTGTTTCAAACCTCTGCATTTAAATTGAAATTTTAATTCCCTTATTGTTTGCAAAAGACGGCTGAAGATGCCTTGTTACAGGTTTCATTATCACTCAAAACTCTCCAGCTGCTGGTTCTAACGTGCAATGACTGAGTATTGCTGGGAAGAATTGTTAAGAAAAGAATGGCAGCTTTTCCCAGTAGTATGAACACAATGGAAAGGTATTTTTTGACAGCTTACATTTGTATGAAGTTAAAAATCTGAAGTGGCAGCTTTTTTGTTTCTGATTCTCTATCTAGAGTAGCACGCATAAACTTCAAATATCATATATTCATGTTCTGTGTGTTCCTCCAGCATCTTGATAATACACACTCTGGTGAGCAGAGCTGGTAGGATCAGATTTGTTTGTTCTGTAACTGCACCTTACACAGTTGGTGTTAAAAGAACCTCGTTCCAATCTTCTTTGAATTGTGAAGCTTTCGAGAAATCAGGAGGCTCCAGAACAGACAGAGCTCCTGTTTGAATACATTTCAGTTATTTTTCAATTTCAGTTTATGCTTTTTTTTTTTTTAAAAGCGTGAGTTTGTACCTTTTTCTATAAAGGATTTGTTCTTTCACACACTAAACTGCTAGATGTCATGTTCACTTTTTCTGTGGCAGTTGAGTGCATGTGCATATAGTTGTGTGTATTTTCTGTTTAATGTGATAAAACATAAAAAGGAGGCTGAGGGGAGACCTTGGTCTCTACAAGTACCTGCAAGGAGGGTGGAGAGAGGTGGATCTTGATCTTTTTTCCCAGGTAACAAGTGGGAAAGAAGGACAAGAAGAAACAGCCTCAAGTTGTGCCAGAGAAGGTTTAGATTGGATATTAAGAACAATTTCTTCACTGAAAGGGTTCTGAGGCATTGGAAGGGGTTGCTCAGGGCAGTGGTGGAGTCCCCATCCCTGGAGGTGTTTAAAGGATGTGTAGACATGGTGCTTAGGGACATGGGTTAGTGGTGGGCTTGTCAGAGAGGTTAACAGTTGGACTCAATGATCTTAATGTTTTTTTCCAAGCTAAATGATTCTGTGATCAGTTGCTGAGGGGGGAATTCTGATGCAGAAGGAACCTCCTAAGAAAAGACAGTGGACAATCTCCAAAGTGAAGAGCAGCAGAGCTGGTGGCAGGGGCAAGCTGGGGTTGAGTGCATAGCAAAAGCACTTGGCCTGAAAGCACGAGCTCGATTGCTGGAAGGCAGGAATCCAAATTCTTTTGGAAGAGATGTTTTAGATGGGCTGCACAACACCATAGTTAAGCCAGAACTTGAAGCAGAGGGCACACAGCAGGATGGGCAGCAGTGGGTGAGGACAGAAGGATTTTTGGTGGGATGAAGCAGTTCCATGTCTCATCTCCCCCAGCACTGGACTGTGTATTGAAGGGCAGTGTGCTCTGCCTAGCAGTTACTTAATTAACTCAAGTATTGTAGAGGTCTGTGGTGTTGATCTAATTCTTCTGGCTCTACTGTTGACCCATGAGTTACCCATAGGGAGAAATTTAGTATTTTTCCATTTGTTTAAATAATCTTAAGAGATGAAATGCTAAAAAACAGTTGAAGGAAGAAATGTTGTTGAATCAAGTAATAAAAGGTCATATCATAATACAATTAAATGACAATTGCTTAGGCTACTTTATTTGCATTTCCAGCTTTTATGTATCTAGCTTTGCAATTTTAATGAACTAATACCACTTTGTCAAAGTATATAGAGGTTTGGGGTTTTTTTTAAAAATCTTTTAATTCCAATAGACCATGAAACACTTACTCTGAACTTGATTTATTAGTGTGGGAGTACAGTTCCTTTGGGGTCTGACTGTGTCAGGTAACAAAACACCATGAAACTGTAGAAATATATCCATGGGATAGGAGTGAGGATCACTGCTATGAAGAGGACAACAAGAAGGAAGAATGAAGGTAGAAAGAAGGAAGTGTGGAGCCCTCTTAGCAGTATTCACTTGAGTTTAACTTCACCCTTCCTTCTGGTAGAGGGCTCGGAACTGCTGTCTATGTATATTTTACTCATGAGCACATCCTTGTCCTTTAGCCTGTGTGTCTTTGTCTCAAGAAATACAAAGCTGCAGTGACAGTCATTTGTTTCTCAAGAAGTAGGCCAGTGACGGCTTCAACACAGAATCACAGAATGTCAGGGACTGGAAGGGACCTCAAAAGATCATCCAGTCCAATCCCCCTGCCAAAGCAGGAACACCTAAATGAGATCACACAGGAAGGTGTCCAGGCAGGTTTTGAATGTCTCCAGAGAAGGAGACTCCACACCCTCCCTGGGCAGCCTGTCCCAGGGCTCTGTCACCCTCACCGTAAAGAAGTTTCTTCTCAAGTTTAAGCAGAACCTCCTGTGTTCCAGCTCACACCCATTGCCCCTTGTCCTACCCTTGGGCATCACTGAGAAGAGCCTGGCTCCATCCTCCTGACATTCGCCCTTAACCTGCTTTTTGTTCTTATTCAATGGTAAGGACTTCTATTTCAGTTTCCTTATGTCAGGGAAAGAATAATACATGTTTCCTGCTTTCTGAAGTCAATAGTAGCACCAGGCTTTTCTCAGAGCTGACCGCTTTCTTCCTGCAAATTTGCGTTGTTACCAGTTGGTTCATTTTCTGGAGTCGAGCGAGCGGCTGTTGTTGTTGCATTCAATTAAATGTACTCGGGGCAGCATCCACCTGCACAGGAGAGGAGGTTGGTTTGCAGGTAAATTGGGTCATTTTCAGTTGTGCTGATGCAGCATGGTTCAAGCACACAGAGTTCACCACTGGCATCCTTACGTTGTATTTGGTGTATTTTTGCTCAGCTCCGTGGACTGTAAGATCTGTCTTGGGTTCATTCTTTGAAAAGCTTTGTTGTGAAATGGAACCTTTATATCAGGAAAGGACCAGTTTAAACTAAAGATGCTGACCAGCTCTGTTGTCATAGGATTATAGAATCACAGAATGGTTTGGGTAGGAAG
>NW_010302262.1:0-529 GCF_000700745.2 Antrostomus carolinensis
ACCTCACCCCAGGGTGCTGTTGGTCACCTGTTCTCACCGCCCTGATAAATCCTGAGGGTTTATTAAACCCTTGTATGGTTTATGGAGCCCCGCGGAGCCGCCTGGGTGGCTGTGGTGGGGTCCCCCCGTGTCCCCACACCTGGCTGGAGCAGGGCACCTTCTCCGTAGGGACATCAATACCTCTACAAGGAACAAACGAGCTCTGGCCATCAGGGTTTCACTGGTGTGGTGGAGGCTGCTGGTACCTGGCCAGGCACCAGGCTGGGATGCGGGGCTCTCTCTCCCTGTAGAATGGTGACAGGGCATCGATCCCGGCGTGGAGGGGAAGGTGCTGGGGGTGCTCGGGGCTTCTCCTGCAAAGCAGTATGGACCCGCCAGGCCCCCTTTCCCCATGTACACCCAGGTGTTTGGGGGAAGAAGAGCCAGTTTTGGGACTGAGCGATGCCAGGGAGTGACAAGTCATCCCCTCTGCTTCCTGGGGCTGGATTTGGGGGTTGCCTTTGGGCAGCAGTGAGGGGGGTTCTGCTCC
>NW_010302263.1:0-461 GCF_000700745.2 Antrostomus carolinensis
GACGCGGAGCAAATCGCAGAGCAAAGCCGCGGGGAAGCCCGCTAAGTTCGCGGACCCAAAGCCCATCCCGAACTGCCCTCCTCCGCCTCCTGGTCCCTTCCCACGGCAGGGAAAACTGGCCCGGGGCGAGCATCCTTGTAGGTTTGTGGGATAGGTCGTGGGGGGTTTCTGTCTGTTGTTGTTTAGGGTTTTTTTTTTTCTCCTATTTTTTTTTCGAGGGGGGAAGTGTGAGTTGGTGTTTATGAGAAGCTTTATGACTCCTGATAAGCTCATCTTTGAGGACGACACAGAACTGTGTTCCTTGAGGAATTGGGGTGGTGACGTCTTTTCTGATACCCGATTATTACGTGACTGGGGGGAAAAAAAAAAAAAAAGCATTTGATTCATGAATAAAAATCCGGACACCACCACGGGGGCAACAAACAATATTGCCCGTCCTCTAAGGTAACAAGCAGGCAAAT
>NW_010302263.1:512-899 GCF_000700745.2 Antrostomus carolinensis
AAGCGGGGTGTTTGCAAAGATTTTGTTGCTAATTGCGTATCAGACGGAAGGCTGCGGAAGGCTGGTCAAGTTTGGAGCCACCGAGCAGGAAGAGACGAGGAGAAGGCTGAAGGCGCTCAGTGAGGGGAGAGATCTGGGGAAGACAACATCGCACGCAGCCAGCCCGCGGCTTCCCGCCTCCGCTCCCTCCCGGCCTCGTGTTTGCAAAGATTTTGTTGCTAATTGCGTATCAGACGGAAGGCTGCGGAAGGCTGGTCAAGTTTGGAGCCACCGAGCAGGAAGAGACGAGGAGAAGGCTGAAGGCGCTCAGTGAGGGGAGAGATCTGGGGAAGACAACATCGCACGCAGCCAGCCCGCGGCTTCCCGCCTCCGCTCCCTCCCGGCCTC
>NW_010302264.1:0-13036 GCF_000700745.2 Antrostomus carolinensis
GGGGAAGCTGAAAAGACATGTTGGTGGAAGGGCAATTTGCATGAAAAATAGGGATGGATGATTAGGGACCCAGGCAGGGGATTTTGATTGCCCCAGAATTAAAAAGATGCAGCTTGCGAATCAGTGGCGAGACCAGGGGAATTGGATTTTGGCGTTTTCTTTGTAAACCCGAGATTTTTTTTTTTTTTTTTTTAAAGAAGAAAAAATAAAAAAACATATTTTTGCTGGCTCTGCCTCCTTCGGGAGCCAAATGTTTTTCAGTGAACACGGTGCCAGCTGTATTTCATACATTAGTATATAATTCTTGTTAATTAGCAATAATTTACGTTAAGAGCATAGAAAATGTTGAGGTTACAGGTTTTATATCTGTACATTTGATCATCTTGTTATTTTCAAGAACTTTGCCTCCTATAAAATTAATTAGGTGAAATGTGGAGGTGTAATCAGCAACCTCTGAATTACCACTTCATTTCCTGGTTTTGATTGTAAATCAGCCCAGTCGCTACAGACTTTAGCAAAGTCTATTTTTGTTTAGCGCTACTTTCAACTGTCTGGTGTCGAAGCAGCGGGTTACCTTCCCCTGCTAAATAATACTGACAGCGTCAGGAAGAAAATCAGGCCACGGGAAAACATTATAATTGAGTAATGATTATGCAGAGCTCCTTGCTAAGCCAGTTGTAAGGGGAATAGGGGTGATTTTGTGTCTTTTGCTGCGGAGAGTTGGTGAGCTACAAGTTCGATTTGCAAAATACCTTTGTCTGCGGTGTGCAGCCAGCTACTGGTGGAATTAGTCCTGCAGTCATTTACTCCCTTGGTCCGAACGCAAGGAACGGCTGGGGAGAAAAACACCATGCCCAGCAATCCCGCAGAAACACCCTGCTCCTCTCCTGGCTTCCTGAGGCGTGTGAAATAACATGTTGTGCGTCCTGTCTGGTCGGTCTGTAAGTTTAGAAGAAAACCCCAGCGATTAAGACGTTGTTTTTATTAATCTGACTGTAACCTTCATATTCCTGTGGTTGACCTTACGTTAAATTAGAAGTAGTACTAGAGGCAGAAATGATGGACTGGATCCCCGTGTCCTAGTTGGAGCTGAGGTACGGTGAGGTAGGGTGCTCTTTCAATATTATTTTGCGCAGCACAACTGGGAGCTACTCCAGATCTTCCTCCTCAATATTCAGCCTAGGTAGGGTTGAAATAAATTTAACCTGAGTTCACTGGATTTTTGCACTGTATCAAAATCAGTTCCAATATCGTGCAGTCAAATTAAAATCTATTTTTTGATTCTCTGTGGCTTTAAGTTCATTAAATGTGAAATTGGCAGCCAGCTAAAGAAGGTCAGGCTCATTAACTGTTTAGGAGTTGTATTCTGTCTCACTTGCGTTACCTGGCAGTGTTGTGAGGTGGGTTGTATTTGTAGTACCCTCTCCTCCTGCTCACTGCCGTTAGCCTGCGTGTTGTACTGCGCAGATAGAGGAATACCAACATGCTGCTGGTATTTATTTATTTTTTTTTTCTCTTGTGAAAGGCAATAGTGATGGAGACCACACAGAGATTGCCAAGGTATTTCTCTGCAAACTTAACAAAAAAAAAAAAAAGCCAACAGAAAAAGAGAGCTGCGTCTGCCTCGTTAGAGTATCCACTGATGATTCTCTGAGCAGAAATAGCCTCATAATGAAGCTTTTTGGAGCTCATTCAGAAAATTTGTCAACTTTGACAACGTTAGGCAAGGTATTTTGAGTTTATAGAAGGCACTTCTCACTGTTGTGAGGAAGTGTGGCAGTCACTTGGCCATGCTGATTTTTAGATGCTGAGGGCCACCAGTGCTAACACGTTCAAGAGAATTTAAGCATTCCTTTATTTCAGGATGAAAAAGGAAAAATGACTAATTGCCTTGTTTTCTTAAGTACTAAAAAAATAACCTCTAGCTAATATCTCTGGATGGACTCGGTCATGAATTTGGTATTTATTTGGAATCCTGAGGAGTAGCTGAAAAGTGAGAGGTGCCTCCCCCCACCCCGCAGGCATTTCTGCTGCACTCACTTTTTATCATTTCGGTTCCTGCCATTTATTATTTATTTTTTTTTATTGTCTTATCCCCTCCCTCCCCCATGAATAACTCCCGGCTTTCCCATTTTTAAATTGGAATGCCGCAAACGGGCTGCTAGGGACAGTAACACAGATACGTAGGTACCCGTATGCATGTGCGTTACATGGGCTATATGTGCCCCGTCTGTCGGTGCCTGGGTGTGTGCGGCCATGCGCTCTGGCTCTCCCTTCTTTTTCTTTTACACGCACACATGCTGCTTGCACAGCCTGTATAGGGAATGTGCAATATCTATATGTTGAAACACCTTTTTGTCTGCACCCACACCCGTGTAGTTTCAGGCTTCTGAATTTTATAAAGTATGTCTGGTCTGGTGGAAAATACACACCCGTGTGTGTGTGAGAGAGTGTGTGCAGTGCTTGTTAGCCTTGAATTCATATACATAAATAATACATCCGGCAATAAAACACCATATTCGCTTCTCTTCGTAGTACCGCAGGAGTTTTACAGTGTATTCTTTCAGCCTATTCATTTTATTTTTACTACCGAATCATTCAGTCAAGTCAGAAATTTTGTACTCGTGTAGGAACAGAGAGTTGCAGTGCTTGCTCTCCGAGTTCTGCATGCTACAGCTGCTTCTGCAAATCTCTTCCCTGTAACTGATGAATTCATCTCCTCGCTGCCGTGCTAATAGCCGTGTTGCATGGGTTTAGTTGGGGGGGAGCAGGCGGACGTTTAGAGCAGGGTGTAATATTCATGAAAAGGGGGCTCGGCGTGTTCCTCTCCCCCCCCACCCCCCAAGACTTGCCGGGTGCCTTTTCCCCTAGAGCTCTAATGATTCTCCTTTTGTTTCTCAAACTGCAGCCGAACCTCTTGAAGCCATTCTCACTGATGACGAACCTGAACATGGCACATTGGGAGCTCCGGAAGGGGACCACGACCTCCTCACTTGTGGCCAGTGTCAGATGAACTTCCCGTTGGGGGACATTCTTATTTTTATTGAGCACAAACGGAAACAATGCAATGGCAGTCTCTGCTTAGAGAAGGCTGTGGATAAGCCACCTTCACCCTCACCAAGTGAGCTGAAAAAAGCATCCAATCCTGTGGAGGTTGGCATCCAGGTTACGCCAGAGGATGACGATTGTTTATCAACGTCATCTAGAGGAATTTGCCCTAAACAGGAACATATAGCAGGTAAATTAAAGCAAGGAGAAGTGTTTGTGAGTTTATTTCCGTTTCAGTTGCAACGTAGCGTGTTCGCAGTTGTAAACTGCTGTGTCTGTCTCTCGTTCTGCTCGCCGTGATGGCCAACGTGTTACATACCCTGCCTGCGGTTAGCGCTGAGCGCACGAGCGGGTGTTTCTGGTGCCTGCGCAGAGGCAGGATCAACAGGCACGCGCCGTGCCAGCCGGTATTCCTAACGGTATTGTTTGAGGCTGCTCTCGTGATTTGCCTGTATTGTACTCACCGTCTCCCGGTGTCTCGCCTGCCGTAGCGCTGCAGGAGGAGATTTCAGAGCCTGCCGCGTGATAAAACGAGGAGCTTTCGAGTCTTGGGCAAAGTCAGGGGTGAAAGAGTTAACTGAGCATCAGCCAGCCTTGGTTCCATATTGGCTGTCAGCGTATGGACTGTAATTAAACACAGCCCCATGGCAAAGTGACACCACCGACCTTGACTTTAAGATGCCATTTTCGACTGGCCAGGCCAGAGTAGAGAGGGCAGTTGCTGAAGCGCACAGACATGCTTATTCGAAAAGTTTAAGGGCATGTTGGAAATTTCAAAAGGTTGGTTTGACAGGAAAGGCCGCTCTCTGCAGCCTGCCTCCTCAGCCAAATGATAAATGCTTCGCTGTGCTCTCTCTTGTCTCTGATGTGGTTTTGACAGATGTATCTTGATTTTGTTTGCGGTTTACACAACCACATGTCAGCCCGTACAAATGTCCAAGGCACAGTTCTGTTTTGTGCAACAAACAATATAAACTGTAATTTAAAAAAAAAAAAGAAAAAGGGTAAATAATTCAATTTCTTAGCTTTTTTTAAAAAAAAAAAAAAAAAAAAGCGGAAAGCTATTTGCCATGCAGATATTTTGGCAAATGAGGTTAAAAAAAAGAGAGCGTACTACGTGAAAGAAAATCCCACAGCCCTGGGAGTGTAGGAAGGCACGCTCTGATTTTAAAATCTTGCTAGTAAACAAGAGTACTGCCCATTTGCAGCGAGCCTTGCAAATCACTTCAGACCGCGCTAATACTACCGGTTGGAAAAGGCGAGACCGGAGCGTATCAAAACCAATAAATGCCTGAACCAGTTTCAAACCCTCTTCCCAGTGATGTTTGGGATGTGGCACTGGCGGTACCTCTCTTTGGGGAGCCCACAGCATTGCTCAGGGTTGTCAGAGGCACAGTACATCATCACATGATGTGCTGGAGCTTGTTCTTGGGCTTGCTTTGGCCACAAAGTTAAACCATAATAGGGCAGTAGGCGCTGGGAGGTTCAGTGCGATACTCCCGCAGCCTTCCTGGCTTCCAAACCGGCCGGCAAATCACGCTGGGGAGCTGTAGTTTGGAAGGTTTTGTGGTGACAGCAAATATGTACCAGTGCGCCCGTGTCTGTCTGTCTGAGCACGTGCAGGTATGCAAAGCCATGTGTGTACGCGTGCATACATCATGTGAATGAATATACACAATTTCTGCAGAATAACAGATATTACTTTGAATATATGTATATGGGGGTTTATATATGTATGTATGTTTAAACAGAAACAGAGGCTCAGCTACTGCTAAACTAGATTTTGAGAGAGGCTTAAAAAACCCCAATAATTCCATATATTGCACTTCCCAGCCGTGGATGTTAAAGATATTTTTATTTTTTTCCAGAGTGGTAGAGGGCAGTGCCCATTTCCATGTGCTGCCTACGATCTGACGGAAAACGAGCAGAAGCGTAGGGCATGATTAATGAGGCAGGAGCCTGGCGGAAGGGATTTGTAGTCTTCCAAGCTCTGAAGCCATACTAAATCACCAAATATGGAGGAGTGGCGGTATGATGTAACGCTGTATTTACGTACGGCGCCGCTCTGGTGAAAAGACAAAACACAGTATCTGTCAAGCAAGAATTAAGCCCGCGCTGCTCGTTGTGGTCCCAAATAGGTCCCTCGGCCAGAGGGGCGGCCACGGCTGGGAGTTCTGCACGTGGGGAAACTCCTCAGCTGAGGGTTTAGCTCTGGCACTCGTTTGGTGCAGGAGGCTGGGCGAGCCAAATCACGCTTTCGAGCGGCGCGGGTGACATGAAGTGAGAAGGATTTGGCCTCGCACGGTGTCACAGGGCTGTTAATTCAGAAAAGCCTGTGGTTTTAACTGACTTCAGACGGTTCGGTGAGCAGAAGGCAATGGGTAACAGAGGTGCACATCGGCAGGGGAAAGCCTTTGCCCTGCAGGTGGGCCCAGCTGAGAGTGGGCTCAGGTCTGGTGTAAGCCGTGAGTGATGTAGAGAGTGAGTAGAGACTGAGCTGCCATTGTCCAGCATCACCCACCCTGAGTTTTCTGTGTGGTAGTGCCCAGCTGTGTCAGCAGACAGGAGGTCCAAGAGCCCAGGTCTTCTCCTGCACCTTCCTGGCTGGGATGGAGCTGAGGGGCACTGGTGTCCCCTGGGTTGTTCTCGGTGGTGGGAAATGCAACCGGGCTGTGGGAGGGTGGGAAGGAGCACCTGGAGTTATGGGGTTCTGCACTGTCCTTCCCCTTTGTGTTTTCATCTCCCTGTTCACTTGGATGAGTTTAGCTCCCTCATATCCCAAAGAGATGTGGCAAAAGCTGGAGTGACCCGTGGCCAGGATTTTGTGGGGTCCGTCAGTAAAATTACCAGTGAGGGTCTTGGAGTGAGCTGTGGAGTTCAGGTTTCTGGAGGGCGCCTGCAGTAAACCTTGGGCTCTTCGAATTCTGATATTTTATATCTGATTTCTGTGCAATAATGCGAAAAGATACGAGCATGTTATTAATAATAACAATAAAAAAAAAAGGACAGAGGCTGCCTTTAGAAAAATACACAGGAGTTGAGAGAACTGATTCTTGTGGTAGGAGACCAGAAAATATATATTTAGTAGCAATGTAAAAATGTCCCCAGTTAGTTGTTAGGCTGAAAGAGGTGTTACAGGTTAGATAGCTGTGGATACCGAGGTGCTATAGATGAGCTCTGGATGCAGTATGGGCTCTGTCTGCAGTTTGCTGGTCAGTAAGTTGGTGTGTTACAGTAAAAGATCATCTTAAGTGAAATAATGGTTAAGGATCGGCTCATGTGAAGACAGGGATGGAGGCAGCGAGTCATTCAAATGCAGGAAGAAATGATGTCTATTTTAACTGTCGATAGGCTGCTCTTTATCCTCACCATTTTCCAGAGGTGGTGATTACAAGAGCTTGTATGTCTGTGTACAACCTGTGCAGTAGCTGTGGGATCCATATAGGTGCAGGCGTGTGTACCTGTCTCTTCCGTGTGGGTGTCTGCCTGCGCGTTGCTTTGACTTGCTATAAGATTTTGAGTGATGCTGATGCAGCGCTATAGCTGAAATGTCATAAATTGAACTGAAAATTAATAGGATATATTGTGTGGGTCCAATGAGGCAGCTTTCATCAATATGTATGTCAAAGCCTCACCACCAGATACCGGCAGCCCGTGATTTGCAGTGAGTGCTACGGCAGGGCTTTAGTTATCCGCTCTCATATTTTACAATAGGGGGAAATATTAACTGAAGTATCTAGAGATCAGTGAATGTAAAATTGCTGTTCACTTATTGAAAAGGCTGAAGAAATATTTATCGTCCACCGGTGTCAGGCTTTAGCGGTTTGTTTGTTGAATGTATAAATCCGAGGGAATTAATGAAAGGTTGTTTTTGGGGTGAGGAAGGATCTTAAATGTTACTTGGATTCAGTTGGAGGAACACTTTGGAGCGCTGCTGCATATTCCCCTTTATAATGCCGAGTGTGTATCTGCAGATGCCGTATTTACTGTACAAAGAGGGGAGGAGGAGGGGAGGTCATTTTTACTGCTTGAATCCTTTATTCTCAAGCTGCTTGTGGCATTCAAATAAAATACGTGGAAAAATAATGTAAGAAAAAACCTGTGCCTGCAGTAATCGGGGGAAGGTGGACATAATTTGGCACTGAATTTTGGATCAAGTACATTTGATTATTACAGTTCTCAGGAGGTAATGTTTTTGAGTAGTCATTAAACCACAGAAATTTTCTTGGGCTGTTATTAGTAGTAGCCATTATAATTCTGTAGGTTGTAAATTGTGATTTCTTATTATTTTGTTTTGTTCTGGAGAGAAAAAAATTATTGAGGTCTGTTGAATAGTTAGCGTTGCATCTGGACAATAAGATGAAAGCTCAAAAAAAAAATGGGGCGGGGGGGGAAAGAATATGGAAATATTTTGGGGTCAAATTCTATCTGCTTTCCCCATACAAACAAACAGAGAGCACAGTCTGGGTAGAATGGTCACAGGCAGGAAAAATAGCGAGGGTGCTACCCAAAGCCTCCTGCTCCTGAGATTCGGAGCCCAACGTACAAGCTGTATTTGTAAATAAGACAGAGAAAGGTTGTGAACCGGCAGCTTGGCTGTTTTGTTAAAGTACAATGTCAGAGAAACTCTTTCTAAGACAAATTGTAAATAGAAGTGTCACGATGATTGCATGATTGAGCTCCAAAAGTGTCTTGCAATTGTTGGCATTGTCAGAAGACTTTTGAAAGCTTAATTAAAGGCGGTGGCCTGTGCGGCTGTGAAATTTACTTCTCCGGGGGAGAAAATGTAAAAAATGTAGGGGATCAAAAAGTTGCTCTAACGCTACTCGTGCAGGGATATGGGGAAGAGTCAATAGTTTCTCTGCTTTCCCCATTGCCTTTTGTAAATAACATTTTTTGAAGAAGCAAACACGTGACACCAGTATCATCCTTTGTACGAGGTAAAGATTGTGTTAGTTTTCCTATTCCCTGCTGTTACAGACAGTTAATGTAAAAATGGCTCTTTATTGGAAACACAAATAGGAGTTCACTCGAAGCACAGAAGCAGGGTAGAAAGTTTTCCTCTGCCTTGGTGTGATCCTTCCAGGGGAGCATCGATGTTGCAGTGCTCTGAATCTTTCTGTTTTGTTTTTGTTTCCTGCAAATCCAATCTTCTGGTTTAGAAGATGAGAAATACGTTTTGCATTCTTTCTTCTATGGTATGAGACATTTAATTGTGGAGCTCACTGCGGGCTGAAGCCTTGCTGCATCCAAAATGCTTGTGGTTGAAGAGGCAGCTTGGCACACGGTAAACTTCGTATAGATCTGAAAAGGTGCATGTTAGCATCACGTGCTGGAAGCTTTGAAAATAATGCACGTAATAAATGTAAGGCTCTGTGCAGCGAGTCCCAACAATGAATGCCCGGTGATGGAAACTGAGGCAGGCAGTAAATGAAATAACTTCTAATTAACCCGGTGGGAGAAAGAAAGTCTTCCCTAAACATTCCTATAATTTGGTAATGCCTCTTTTAAAGAGGAGGAGGCCTATTAGCATCACCCCGTTTTGTATACGCAACCCTCAGCCCACGAGCGCTTTCTTATTTCATTCAAATAATAAGGACGATTAAAGAGGCTTGCGAGGCAGTGTCAGGCAACGGGAGTTCAGCCTCCAGTTGTTTGCCTGCACGCATCCTCATTACGGAAATTTTTTGGACGAAATTCCCTTCAAGCTTCGGTTTGTTTTTATATCCAATAGTACCAGCTTTGTGCAATAAAAGGCGTTTAGCATCAAGCTGGACATGGCCTGGCACATTGCCACTTGTTTGGGTGTTTTTTGTTTGGTGGGTTTTTGGGTTTTTTTTCAGCTAATCGCTGAGGATTTCTCGTTACCTTTCTGCTTGTTGTGATTTTGTTTGGGTCGTGGTGCTGCCAGTGATGTTTCAAGACCAAGGTGGTCATCTGCTCAGCCTGGCAGGCATCTGAACGCAGCTTCCTTCTGAGAGGGCTCGATTTTATGTGTCAGCTTCTGGGATATTGCACAAGTTCATAAAATACGCTGAGCTCATATATTTTAATACATTAAGACCTATATTCATACTGGTAGCCTGACCCTAAAATTAACCACTGGTTATTGGTTTGGGTTTTTTTTCCCCCCCTCTGGGCTAATGAACGTATTTTTATCTCACTTTGTACAACGGCAGTAGCTCCAGCTTGCCTCCTGGTAACGTCGGGCATGGCAGGTTTGGGCCCACGATGGTTGATAGCAGTACATGGATTGCTGTGATTTATTACGTACTTTTAAAAATAACAGACATATTAGTCAACCCACAAACCACCTGAGCAAATGGGATGATCTGTTTTCCATTTCATAATGAATTTCCATGAAACTCAGTTTGCTTCTCCCATCCTGGATGCGCTTTGCCCCGCTGGACACGCACCAAACAGCACTTGCGCGCTTCAGTGCTTGCAGGAGCTGGACCGGCGACTATGGACCCTCGTGGATGGGCAGATCAAGCGCTCACATTATTCAGACCCTTCTGTGTTAATACCAAACCCATTTTGAAACCCATAAACATCCTCCCCGTCTTTCTAATCAGGTTTAGTATGCAACGCATCCTGTGCGGGCTTCAGCGAGTTTGTTTCCCAACCTTTATTGGACAGCTGCACTCGTTGTGCATCTTTAAAATATTTCAGAGAGGTTTTTTTTGCTCCTCTTCCGTGAGGGCTGGTAACTTGGTGGCTGCTCCCCAGCTCATTCTTCATTCGGAGGTGGCATTGCCTCGGGTTGGCGAGGGAAAGGTTTGCGGTGTGGGGTGTGGTGAGGTCAGCCCCGATCCCAGCAGGGAATTTGTGTTCTTCATTTGCCTTTACAATCGGAGCACAGCTACTGTACCTTGGAGCAGCTCTCAGGTGTGAGCTCAGATGGGCGCATGTAAATGTCCTGTCAGATGCAACACAGGAATATTAATGTTTCCTCACCACCACGCTATAATAAAGCTGTACACAGGCAGCTTAATATGCAGCCGGGCTGGGGAATTGTATAAAACTTTGATAGCCTAGTGTGAATGACAGCGGTGGAAAAAAATATTCAATATGCCACAGTTTGTATTCTTGTTTTTGTTTTTATCTAAAGCAAAATGAAAACATCCACTTCTTTCCCTCCTCATTCGAGATAGGTGTTCTTCTGCAAAATTAGCTAGTAAGTGAGGAAAGAAAACCAAGTGTGGGGCACAGTGCAGAATTACTTGAAGCACAATAACGTCAGCCTGTTGGAGAGGTAATTTTTCCAAGTATTAGCAGGCATTTATTTTTATACTCTGGATCATTTGCTTTGCTTTTCATTCTTTTTTAGTATCTGGGTCTGGTCTAAACAAAGCAAACAGTGTCACCAGAAACAGGGGCTGGAACCCCTTTTGCCCCCCAGGCTTCAGGCACAGCCCAGGCTGTACATCCTCTTTACAGAGGTTTCATTTCCAGCTTCTTCTGGGTTCAAATCTTCAGCTCCATCCAAAGGTGTCTGTTTTTCAGCGTGATGATGGTAGAGGATTTTTAATAATGTGCTCATTTAACTGAATCAACAGCTGTCAGGAGCGGTTGTAGTAAATCCACAAAATGCACAAAGAAAAATACATACGTTTCCTGAAACAAAACACTTGAAACAAATTGGCTGCCAAAAAAAGCTGCTGAATTCTGGGTTTGCAGACAGTGCACCAAAGTGTTTCTTCTCTCTGCTTTCCCCAGAGACCTCTCCCCGCTTGCCTGCTGCAAATTCTGCTGGAACTTTTTACCTGAACAGGTTGCTTTTAAAAAAAACCCATTATTTTCCCCTATTTGATGGGCACAGAGCTCAGCTCGAGCTTAGATTTCTGTGTTTTGCACTAAATAGCTAAAACACCAAGACTGGAGCAAAGAAGCAAAAACTAAATAACTGCGTTACCATCAAGGAAAATGAGACTTAATATCCCTGTGAAATATCTGTCGAGGAGAAGCAGTGCTTCAACTCTGCCCTTCCAGGTAGGCGTTGTCAGGGTGGGATTGAGGTCTGGAGCATCTTCAGAGGGTGCTGAATTTGGACCCAGTCATGTGGTGGTGGAGGGAGACCTGGGGAGCTTTGGTCAGTCAAAACCAAGGACTTTCTGTATCTATCCTCCCCCTGCTTTGCATAAGTGCTGAACAATTACACCTACAATTTGATCTTAGCTTCAGATAGAAAAACCTCTGCCTAAATAAACAATGGAATTGCTGCTGAACAACAAAGGCTTAAAGAAGAGCCCTGCCCTCAGTGGTGTTATTATTGTTGTTGTGGATATTATTATTATTATTATTATTACTACTACTACTACTACTACTACTACTACTATTACTACAACTATTACCTTTTTAAAATAAACAGTCATTAAAGTTCCTCACTCCTTAGGAAGTAAGTAGTTTAATTTTTACATTAATTGCTTGCTTAATTGATTTAGCAAGCAGCGAAATATAAAATGCAAAAATAAAAATGTGTATCCCCCTCCAATTCGCAGCAATTCATTTGTCACCCGGCGTTACTTTACTACAGCATCACAGCTGGTTTTTTTGATTGGGTTTTTTTTTTCGGACATTGCATGGATCAGCTAGGTTTTGTTGCATTTTAACTACAGAGTTTATTCTTCTCTATGGAGTTTATTCTTCCACTCTATGGAGTAAGAGAATAGATCAGCAAAACTGTCGTGCTTCATCCAGGGCATTGCAAGTGCATGGAGCATTTACTGTGTGAGGATGGCCAAGGGCTTTTCCTCGTGTTTTCTTTATTATTGATGCTAATTTTCATGTTTAGGAAATAGTTTTTGTGCAAAGGTAAACAGTAGTTGGGGAGCTGCCTTCTCTTCCGGGAGGTAAAATGCAGTGGGATACATTTGGAGAAAGAGAGTATTACCTCTTGAAATACTATTTAGAGGCTGTATTATTTTGTAATAATCTATAAACTGTCCTGTGTTAAATTTATGTTACGTTAGAAAAAATCAATAAGAAAAAATTAAATTCTGATAAAGATACTCTTGGATCTTTGAAAACAACTGCTGTCCTTTTAACTAAAACATTTGAGGAGCTTCAAAGAGTATGTATTTCTTCTGATCTTAGAGCTGTGTGACTGGTAGCAGGGAAAAAAAAAAATCTTATTCTACATAGAAGTGGATTGCTTAACAAGTCAGCACAGACACATACTTGTTTGTACAATAGAGATAAAAATTCCTGTATAAAAATAATTCAGTTGCTGACAGCAGGCATTGTGCTGGGGCTGCCTCTTTTGTGTTGGCCGGGGGTCAGGGACCACGGCTCCCACTTTCTGCCGGGGGGAGGCTGTCACGATCGCTCGCTAGAGCCTGGAAATAAGTTAATTGCTTTATTTTAAGGAATACTAAGAGCCCAGTGGTGTGGTTTTTACGTCCATGTGCCGTCTCCGGAAGCAGCGAAAGAAGGGGGGGGAAAATATCTGCTAATGAGGGAGATGACTTGAAGGCAGTTTGGGAGACGTGGCCTTCAACAGCTCATCGACCCGGCAGTAGTTTCTAAACTTTTGTTTTTAATCTAATTCCGATTTATGCTGTCACATCCCATTTTGACCCTCCCTGAGCTCTACTCATGTGAAATAGCGTTGGTGTTTGGGGGGAATCAGTTAAAACCAGGGACCTGTGGTGGATACAGATGTTTACTGGGGCGGCTTTTGCACAGTGCCGGCTCCTATTCTGCCTGATAAATATTAAAAAAGTGGGGCGTTAGCACAGCCCCGGGCATCCTCTTTTTTGCCGTGCAGGGGCACAGGTGAGATAAACCATAAGGTTGGGGCAGGTTGGGGAGGTGGGAATAGAAATTATTTGAAGGTTCATCCTTCCAAGTCAGGGTGCTGGGGAGGCTGGCGGTGCAGCCTTCCTTCCCCAACCTCCTGCTGCCCTCGGGGTTGCTGGCAAAGCCGGGGCTCCCCTCCTCTGTGGCCTTCGGGGTGCCGCAGTGGGTGCCGGCAGGATCGGGCCCC
>NW_010302264.1:15663-22758 GCF_000700745.2 Antrostomus carolinensis
TATTTGCTTTTCTAATTGCCAGAATGTAGACTCGGGGGGGAAAAAAAAAAAAGTTCTCTGCACGAGGCAATGCGTAGTATTTTTAGAAATAAATGTGTCCTGGACTTGCTGCCCTGTGCTACAGATAGTACTCACACTGATGCCTTGCCTGGCAAAAAGGCTTTCTATTCTAGCTGCTTAAATAATGTACCAGATTAAATTCAATGCATTGGTTTGGCTGGTTGTATTTTTAGATAGTTCAGAAGTGTATAAATATAAAATCCACATATAATTCCATATGCATCCAAAGTACAATATTCCACTTCAAAATTTGACATTACATTGGTCTTTAAGAAATGATTTGTTAATCTCATTTCCTTTCCCCTCTGCTTCCCAGTCCTGGAATATTGTGTATTCCTTTCCATAATTTTTTTTAAATAGCAGTTGAGGTAACATATAGACACAAAAACATTTTCTCATTTGCCTCCTCCCCCCAACTTGCTGTTTTCAATGTACTAAAAGAGGAAAAAATAGCCAAGGCAAACCCACATAACTGTAGCAAACTGTTTCTGAGCAAGTCATAATAATGAACAACACATGATCTGAAATGTGATCAGCAAACATATACTTATGCCAAGGAATTTTTGCCATTCACATACCAAGGTTCTGTAAATCAGTAAACCACAGCGGAGGAGCCCCTGCCATGGCGAGGGGAGGAGCAGGACCAGGACCAGGATGGGCTGCCCCAGCAGAGACGGCTTGTTCACGGAGCAGGGAATAGAAACAAGTTTTCTCTCTTCCAGCTTCTTCCTCCTCTCACTCTCTGTCCATGCAACAAAATGTAAAACCAACAAGCAGACCTTTAAAGAGGGAAAGTGCAGTCTGAGATATCGTCAAATGCGAAAGCAGGCAAATAAGTAGCAAAGGAACGAATTTTCATTGCAACATGTTTTATGGGATTTTTCTTCCACCCCCCCCTTCTCTCCCCGCCCCCCCCATCTTCTACAGAACCAAAATGTAAATTACTTTCTGGTCCTAATTGGATTTAATTATTTCTTTAGGAGAGGATGGGTGGGAGGGGGTGGGAATGGCACACAGCTGTCCTAACAAAACAAAGGAGCCAGAAAAACCTCACTTTCCCCCATGTTGGCTAATAAATGGTGCAGACGATCTTAACGCTGGCAAGTAAATGGAGCTGTGTAGACCTGGGGAAGGCATAAGAGCTGTCTGCAGCCAGGAGCATTAGGAAAAGGCCGTGCTAGCTGTTAGGATGTGCACCTTAAATGGCAATTTATGGTGTCCTATTAATTTCTGTAACTGCCCTGTTTTTTAGAGCACCCAGCCTGGCCCTTCCCTTGACCTTAACCACCTTGCCCGGATGGCTTGGCCCCACAGTGAGAGCCAGCCTCCATGCTGGGCTGTGAATCCCACCATCGCCGCCTGCCTGGGAAGCACTAGCCTGTCTGGGGCACTGGCAGGAGGGACGGGGAGCAGATTTGGGTCCCCAGGACTTGGCAGGGTGTTCCATGTGCAATCAGGGTCTCCCCGCCAGCGAGGGAGCTGGCTGTGCCCCTCGGCCAGGGTCTGGGGTACTCTGGGTGATGGCCGCAGGGTCCAGGCGAGCTGATGCTGCTTTGTAGGTTGATGGCACGTTGCACCTGCAGATCTCAAAGCACTTTACAAGCTTTATGAATGTGACCACTAACAGGATTTATAGTGTGATTCATTATTGGTATTGGAGGGACTGTATTCTTATTTTGTCATTTGCTGTTAAAATTAATACACTCTATGCTGGCTATAAAAGTGTATTTGCATTTAATTGCAAGTCAGAATGAATTAGTGGATATGATTTAAACCCAAACTCACTCCTTAAAAAGAAGTCTTCAGTAGGGAAGGAAAAATCAAGCTGTGTGGTGGATTTCTTTGGTGGACGTAGGGATGGAGAGAAGAGTCGGGGAGAGGAGGGGGCAGGTGGGGGCTCCACTCCTTTTTTAAAAAAAAAAAAATTCTTGAGGTTGCTTTCAGCGAGAAATGCCTTTGCCAGGAGGGGCTTAGGCAAAGTGGTCAAGCACATCTGCTCCTGGGAAGGTAGGGAAGAAAAGAGGTTACTAGTAATAGGGCAGCAGCACAAAGGGAAAATTGTACACTGGAAGCATTAGTCTCCTCCGCGGTGGTGTGGCCAGACTGGTTTAGCAGACAGGATGATAGATTGCTTTGTCAAGGGTCCCAGGGTGTGCCCTGAACTTGAAGCACTTTGTTTATCTTGAATAGAAAGGGAAAAGCACAGACATAATCGATGTCTAGTTTTTTAGGAGGGAGGAAGAGGTAGAGGAGGGAGCGGTGGGGGGAGGCCCTGGCTGTGGCTCTCCATTAACAGATGAACTTGGCTGAAGTCCAGAGTTTGATGAGAGAGTGTCAGAGCCCTGGAGCCGGCCAGCTTTTTCAATAATTTCCTTTTTTTTTCTTTTTTTTTTTTAAAATACCTGCTGACTGTACATCAAATGCTCCCAGGTCTTTTGGCTAAAGGCAAGAAGAGAGAGAGGGGGGATAAAAAAAAAAAGGTACTGCTCCATTTTTCCCCTCTGAACCAGTTGAGACCAGTCCCTTGGCCACGCATGCAGGTTCTATCATCTTTCCTGGCTCGCTGTTGGGGAAAAAAAGAGTTGTCGCTGTGCCAGTAACCTGAGGGCCCAGGACAACAGAAAAAAAAAAAAGAAAAAAAAAGGGGTTTGGTGTTCTGAGAGGCAAATTAAACTCTTGAGAGTGTATGAGAGCAGGAGGGGCGTGCGTGTGTTTGTGAGATTTCAGAAATAGCAGGAGTTAAATTTCAGAGGGTAAAAAGCATCTGTAAGGCAATCACTGCCTGGCTGGGGAGGGCAAAATGGGGGGACAGACCGAGTGCAGTTCCAGAGCCTGTGAATGATAGCACCTTTACACATTGTCTCCTACCCATTTAAATAACTGTATGAGGAAAAAATAAAATCAAATTGACCCCCTCATGCAGGTTTACACTTGGTGTGGAGGTGGCTGCGCTTCCAACAAGTACACACACAGCCATCACAAAATCTTGCCGGGCTGCGCACAACGTCGAGATGCTTTCTTGTAACTCTGGGATAGTGAGAATATATACAAATTGGAAATCTTTACTGTGTTACCGTTGTTTATTCTTCAAGTTACTTGCTTTGCGAGGGGTGGATTTGGAGGGAGGCAGTAACTGGGGCTGCGGCGGGTGCTACCTGGGAGCTCGCGCCGGGTCGGAGCCTCCCAAGGGCAGCTGGCTGGAGGCGTAGGTGGTCCCAGCGCGCCTGCGACTCAGCAGCACAGCCTGAATTCAGGGTTGGTTTAGGTTTTTGTTGTTGTTGTTGCCGATTATGCTGTCTGTTTCTGACAGTTGTTCAGCTACTTACCAGTCTTTGCAGGAGACTGAGCCTGTAGCATCCTGACATTTTTGCTTTTTAACAGGCCAAGTCTCATCGTACTGGAACATACAGCAGCTTAACTGCATTTCAGGGTAGCTGATTTGAATAACGTGTACTCTGGTCAAACAAGAAACTCCTCCAAGGAAGATCTCGGTGCCTTGTTTTCTGTCCCGCTGACACCAAGTGGATTTCAAAATGCACAGAAATGGCATAACTGGGAAAATGCAGGCTCCCCCCTGCTGCAAAGGGTGGCATTTTCAGAGATGCAGAGGGTAGGTAGGAGTGGGCCACCTGCCTGTCCTGTGCCCCTTCGATGGGCTCCCAGCGTGACACCTCGCTGGGAATTAGTGGGCTTGCTGGGTGCTTGTGGCTCTGTCTCACACAGCTGGCAGGAGCTTCACCTGGCCACCTCGCTATGTGTGGGGCATCCAGCTCTGTGAGTCCTCATTTTTGAGGACCTTGGTAGTTTGAAAATGACAGCCTTGTTTCCTCTCCTTCCCCTTTGCATTTTTAGCTAGCTGCTGCTGATGTGGGGTGCACTGGGTTCTGCTCTGTGGGAGGAAAGTGCAAAGGCTGGGAAGAGGCTGTGGGATATGGCTTCATGGTGTCGGGTGCCAGGGCTCTGGGTCTGGAAATCTCCCTCCTGAAACTGGTTCTTCCCTTGCTCTCCGTGTTGTGTGTCAAACCGTAACTGGTTTGATTGTGAACTTCCCAGCTACTTGGCACCCCTGTATTTTTTCCCAGGCGTTTGCCTCCACAGGTGTGCAACTCCCCTTTGTAATGCCTGTACAGGACTCCCTCTTATCTGCTGATTGAGGTGTTTACCTCTACAGCATCCATTAGGTGAGGACCTCAGTGCTTCAGAGATGGTAATGAATACACCCTCGCAATACTGAAATACTGGGGCAAGATAGGCAACTGCTGTTCTACAGCACGGCACAGGTGGGGTGACTTGCCCCAGGTGACGCAGGAGAGCTGCGGCAGAGCACGGATGAAAGCCTGGTGCTATCCCTGCCCCATTGCCCTTCCTCCCTCCCGGCAGCTGGGCAAAGCTGGGAAGCGAAGCAAAGACGTGGTCGCATCTCTAAGCCAACCTCCTCTTTCCTGAGACCTTTCTCTCTGCAAGGAGTCCACCTCATTTCTTTGGCCACTTCACCTCTCACTCCATATTCAAGCTCTGTGGAGATGCGGGTGCTTGGTCTGGGGGGTGCGTGCTTGGCTGTGGCCTTGCAACACCCCATCCCTCGGAAGAAATTCGCCCTGTACCTCGTTGGGGAGGTAGCGGGCTTCGCAGGGGCTCCCTGCGTTTGGGTAAATGGCATCAGTGGTGAAGGTAGGCTGTTTGTCCAAGGGACAAGGCAGTGACCTTTAGGTCAAGTACCTGTGTCTGGAGAGCCCGCGATAAATATTGTACAGTGGGAACAATGGGGCTGTAACAGAGCTGCCACCAAAAAGGCTACGGCCGAGCAGCTGGCTGGCTAAGAGGCTGGCGGGGGAGTGGTGTAGTATTTCTACTTCAAACTGATTGAAACGTCGACTAAAAATCAATGTTGTTGACTCGTGATAATTTACAGTTTTCTCGGTGCTAAGTAGCCATGCATGTAAGGATGCACTTGCTGTGCCGGGATGAGCACCGAGCGGTCCGGATGCGGTGCTGAATCAGATGCGTTGTAGGTCAGCCCTTTATTTGTTTCATCACGACTTTTACACAGTTGTCATGTAATTTATGGCTGCTTTCACGTTGTCAAACATTTTCATTGTGGCTTCTTCTTAACACACTCCTGACACAAACACGGCTGCTTTAAAGACACTGTATTGTTTCATAATCTGAGAGGAGGACTATAAAACATCAAATTACACTATCTTCAGGCTAATCTAAATGCACTACAGATTGAAATCAGAGCTCGTTTGTCCCTGATGCAAATTATTAAGTTCTAATTATAAATATCCATTTAATTACCCCATACATTTTTATTCTGCAGACCCTTCTCAGCAATTCTGTCTGAGATACAGTAGATGTATAGGAGAAAATCTGCAGTAATTAATGTGCATTTCCTAAATAATAAAAGAACAAACACGAGCCACTTTGTTCATGGATGACATATCCGCACACACATTTTTAGCTATCCGTGTTGTGGCATCAGATGCTGAATGCTAATTCAAAAATCAATGGAAAAGACAAAAATTAAAAGTTTTGGGGGTTGTTTTTTCCCTGGTTGTGGAAAGAGCTGAGTCCTTCAGTGCCTTGTGCCCTCCCCCAAACCTTTGTCTGTGCAAGGGACAAAGGTGGTTCAGGGGAGCACGGCGTTGTGTCTCCAGCCTTCCTTCTCATGGAAGCGCTGGCCCTGAAGCCTCCTTGTACTGGAAGCCCCACAAACCTAAATGCATCTCACATCAAAACAAACTGAGCGAGCCACTTTCTGCCATGCCAGCCTCTTCAACTTCTCAGTTTCATGCCCAACAGCAGCTGAGCAGGTTACAAAAGCCTCTCTCAAGCAGCCTTAGATGATGCTTGCGGTCCCCTCCCTGCTTCTGCAGTCATGCCAAACCCGAGGGCAGGGGCAGGTGTGGAGGAAAGTGTCTGCTGGGGCAGATCCTGCTCGGAGTTACCCCAGGTGCAAATCTCCAGCAGCTTCCCTGCAGCCAGGAGAGTCGAGTCGCTTGCTAGGCACGGCAGTGTAAAGGAGCTTGGAATCAAGCCCCTTATGGTTATTTATGTTCAGATTAAGAGAGCCTCGTCTATCAGCTACTGAAATCCAGGAAAAAACTCAGAGACCGCGGCAGGCATCGACTCGAGCCCAGACGCAAGTGATGTCTGTCAAAAACCACCAGAGGAGTGCGGGTGCGTGTACCCATATACATATATGGGGTAAAAATCTGACTGCACAGCAGTTAATTTGAGCATTACCACAGGCTTCATTGCACTCCGTGTTTATACCCATATTTGCGTCTGCTTTCTGGGTGATAGAATAGGCTTTCTGGGAAGGATACTTGTATGGTATCAGTAATTATAAACCAAAATTAGCTTTGAATTTTCTCAGACATGTATTCCACTAAAGCTCCATTTATTTTGTCAGTTAAGAAGATGAGGGGCTGCAGCAGTGTCCTCAATTCCCAAGTAACTTTGTCCTTACTTATTATAATCATTTTATCTCCAACTTTGTCCTAGAGTCACAGGGCACTAGGAATAAAATCATAAAAGTGTAAAACGTGCTGGTAGGAGCCTAAAGACTTTTATATAAAGAAACCAAACCAAACCCAAGCCTGATTTCCTAAATAAAAGAGTAATTATCTTGGCTTTTCTGAAGGCAGTATCTTTTTTGGAAAGATCAGCTTGTCTTTTTTTTTTTTTTGTCTTTTTTTTGTCTTTTTTTCAACTTGCATTGATTACTGTACAGCTTTGAAACATGCTTTTTATTGCGATTCCTCTGTAGCGCAGCCATCGTGCAGATGAGATCCCTGTTTTGAGATTTTACATCTTGTCGTATCTGTTAGGCAGAAACGTAACCTACAGCCTAACAGAGCAGTCAGATGGTGAGCAGGCCACGCTGCAGGCGTGAGTGTTTTAATTCTTGCAGTCTGCTTCTACCTGAGCCAGCTGAGTGTGTCTCTCTGCTTATGTCCAGAGTGGAAAGTGAACTATGGTTCCCATCACCCATACTATCATTTCATAGCTCCATAGTATTTTTCTATTATT
>NW_010302265.1:0-2664 GCF_000700745.2 Antrostomus carolinensis
GGTCCCTCTGGATGCCATCCCCTCCCTCCAGTGTGTCAATCACACCACACAGCTCGGTGTCATCAGCAAGACACCAAGACAGGGACTGTCTGGTCAGCAACAATTGAGCCGCAGCTCCAGGTCTGCTCCCACACGCTGGGCCAAACCCCTCCGCCCGTCCAGTGTGGGGTCCACAGGGGGGGCCCTTCCCGTAGGGTGGCCTGGGGTGAGCACCGACCCCCATGTGCCACACTCAAACCCAGCTGGAGGACCAGGTAAAAAACAGGGACGTGGTGAAAACCAGATGTTGCAGCTGAACTGAGTTTCCTGGGGAAAGAAATTCCACAGCATCTCGGCGCTTGCCGGCGCTCGCTCCTCCAGGCAGTGCTGGCTTCGAGATTTCATGGCTGTAGGGCAAGGAAATGCTCCTTATGTCACCAAAACGGTGTCCTGAGGTTATAAAAAGTGTAAGATGGAGTAAAGGTTGAGTGTCCTGCTTGGCTGTCAGCACAGCTCCTTCCTCAATAGAATCATTGAATCACAAGATGGTTTGGGTGGGAAGGGACTTTTAAAGGTCACCCAGTTCCAACCCCCCTGCAGTGACAGGGACATCTCCAACCACACCAGGTTGCTCACAGCCCCGTCCAACCTGACCTTGAATGTTTCCAGGGATGGGGCTTCTACCACCTCTCTGGGCAACCTGGGCCAGTATCTCACCACCCTCAGTGCAAACAATTTCTTCCTTATCAGAGAGTCATGGACTGGTTTGGGTTGGAAGGGATCTTCAAGCTCATCCAGTCCCAACCCCCCTGCCAGCAGCAGGGACACCTTCCACTAGACCAGGTTGCTCAAAGCCTCATCCAACCTGGCCACAAACACTTCCAGGGAGGAGCAGCCACAGCTTCTCTGCCCAACCTGGGACACTGGCTCACCACCCTCACACCAAACAATTTCTTCCTTCTCTCTGCTCTCAATCTCCCCTCTTGGAGTTTAAAACCATCACCCCTCATCCTATCAAGGTGAGCCCGGTGCCAAATGGCAACTGAAGTGTTGGACCCTGGTGAGTCGGGGCTCTGAGCTCTGCTGGAGACACAAACAAACCTCCTAGAGATGCTGCCTTCTCCCTGCCCTGCCTGCGGTACCCAGAGGACACGAGCTGCTGGTCACCCTCACCGAGAATGGGGGTCCCCAGGGGTACCCAAGGATCTCTCCTCAAGGACAGGCACGTTGGCACGGAGGGCTGGGGAGGATGGAGGTGAGAGGGCTGGAGAGGGAAGGGGAGGAAAGGAGGAAGCGCAGGGCAGCAGGGTGGGGGTCTCCACGTGCTGTGGTGGGGGGAAGGAGGCCAGAGAAGACCCCACGGCACACGGGGAGCTGGCAGAGCACGGCACACCCCTCACCAGAGCTGGTGAGTACCCACTGTGACCACCCCAGCCTCAATGTGAGGTGAAGGATGTCCCTGCTCAGCACAGCACGGACAAACCGCTGTCCCAGGAGCTGAGACAAGATGGGAAGTCAAAAAAGTGTCCATGTCCTGAGCTCCCAGGTCACCTTGTCCCCAGCTGAGCGTGGGACACTGTCCCTCAAAGAGGAGAAGTGCTGTGAGCCACCAGAGCCCGGTCCCCTGGGACCCAGGGCTGCTCCATGCTGCTGCCAGGCGTTCCCTGAGGATAACCAAAGGCTTTTGCCATCTCCCCAGGGTTGAAGGTGGGTCTTGGGGGTCTGGTGGCCACGCTGGTGGGCTGGTCAGGCACGACTGTCCACAGCTCCTCCTTCCAAACACACCAGTTCAGCGGAGACTGGGAAATATGGATGTCTGCCATGGGCTGGGGTGGGGAGCATCCTGCAGACGGGCTCAACACGTGTGAGCTCCCTGGTGAGGAGGTGCAGGAGGGTTCCCTCATTGCTCTGCACGGTCCTTGGATCCATCAACACCAGAGGTAGCTCGTGCCAGGGCTTGGCCTCGCTCCTCAGTGTTCCCAGAGAGGGAAGAGGCTGTTTTGCTTTGTGCTGAATGGTTCAGAGGCCCTGAGTGGCTCGAGCTGCTGGTTTGACACGTCTGGTGCTTCACTCACAAGGAGCTCAGTTGGGCGCAGGGGTTTCACGTAAAGATTTGGAAAAGTTCTGCTTTAGCAAGATGGAAATTTTTATATTTTTAATTTTAATATTAGTGTTTTTTTGAAGCTGGAGAAAGAGGTTTGGAAAACCTCAAAGGCATAGGCAAGGAGTGAAGGATACTTGTTGAAATGAAATTTGGAGGCGTTAGGGGAGGAAAACTTTGATTCAGTGGAGTCCTTTCGAATTCCTGCAGATGAAGTTGTAACACTCAACACTTCAATGATGCTTCACCAATTCCAAGGGACGTTGCCAGCTTGTCCCCACCCACACCGAGGGTCACGCAGGGACAGAGGATCGGTGCTCAAGCAAATAAAAACACGGCAAGGCAACGTGGTTTGCTTGCTCCTGTGCCTGGCAGAATGGTGCTGGTGACCCGCAGTGTCCCTGCAAAGCTGGACCATCTGAGATGAAGCTCAGCACCAACAAGGTGCAGAAGACACCGGTTTTAGCTGCAGAGAGCAGAAGAGGAGGACTTGAGCAGCAATCCCCTGGCAGATGATGTGCTGTGCATACCTTGGCAGGCAGCAGCTCCAAGACGTTGCCACCGGATCCCGTAGGGCCTCTTCC
>NW_010302265.1:2723-4980 GCF_000700745.2 Antrostomus carolinensis
GTGCAGACTCTTCTCTGTCCGGGTGGAGCAGGGGAAAAAAGCCTCCAGAGCTGGCCAGGAAGGGATGTGCTCACTCAGGTATGGCTGTGGGAGATGCAGCTTGCCCTGGTTTAACCGCACTCACCGGCTGTGCCGCTGGTAGAGGGGTCGTGTCCTGCTGGTAGGTCCATTCCCTGGTACAGCCACTCACCTTCCTGCCTCACTCTGGACACTCACAGGACATCCACCACCACGTACAGAGTGAAAGCTCCCAAGACCCCACCAGAAACCATTCCCAGCTGTGGAGGCTGTTCCTGCTCACTGGTTGGTGCTGGTGGAGGGGGAGGACGGGTGGACGTCGGCAGAGAGCCGTACGGCAATTACTGTCAGCTGTGTGATAGGACCTGCCCGGGTGCAGAACAATTTTCCACCACATATTTGCTCTGTGAAATCACAGGGAGCTCCAGGATTTGCACGTCTGCCCATATCCAGGACGTGCTGTTGGCTTGGGGGGGGATGAGGAAGATGAGTTGCAGCTCCTTCAGCAACCATCTCCCCCAGGACAGGCAGGAAACCTTGGGCAGGTTCCTCTGAGCCCCTCACTGCTGGTCCTGGCCACCACAGTTCTCCTCTTACCTCCTCCTCCAAGCCCAGCCCTCGCCTCCAGCGCCTGGGATGCTCCTCAGAGCACAGCCCTGGCCCACAGTGAGCTCCAGGAGCAAAGCCCCGCTCTGGCTGGATGCAGAGGAAGGAGTAGAGGGGATTTGGGGTGGACAACCAGATCCTGTGGTGCCACCCACCTCTGGTCACCTCAGACATGCTCGAAGGGACAAGAGCCACAGGTCCTGCCTTCACTGTGAGCCTGGGAGACCCACAACTAGGAGAGAAGGAAACTGGGCAAGACCTTCTTGTGGCCTTTTGATACTTAAAAGGGGACAAGAAAGCTGGGGAGGGACTTTTGACAAGGACAGGGAGTGACAGAATCACACAGAATCACCTCGACTGGAAAAGTCCTTTGAGATCATCGAGTCCAACCATGAACCCAACACTGACCAGTCCCCTATGACTAACCCATGTCCCTCAGCACTGTGTCTACACGACTCTTCAATCCCTCCAGGGATGGGGACTCCACCACTGCCCTGGGCAACCCCTTCCAATGCCTCAGAACCCTTGCAGCAAAGAAATGAGTAAAGGATGAAGGGTGATGGCTTGAAAGTGTCAGAGGGGAGATGGAGCTGAGATGTGAGGAAGAAATTGTTTGGTGTGAGGGTGGTGAGCCAGTGTCCCAGGTTGCCCAGAGAAGCTGTGGCTGCTCCTCCCTGGAAGTGTTTGTGGCCAGGTTGGATGAGGCTTTGAGCAACCTGGTCTAGTGGAAGGTGTCCCTGCTGATGGCAGGGGGGTTGGAACTGGATGAGCTTTAAGGTCCCTCCCAACCCAAACCAGTCTGGGATTGTCTGAATTTTGCAAGCAGACTAAAAGACCAACAACTCGCAGACCCCTGATGCAGGGGACAATGGCCCTCACTCCTTCAAAGCTCCCAGTTCACATGTGTGGAGATCCAGCAAGCCTGATGTGGGACTTCACTGCAACTGCCACCCAGGAACCAGCCCACAGCATCCCACCATGGTGCTGCCATGGCCAGGATGCACCAGCCCGTTTCCCTACCACCTTCCTCACCTCCAGGCAGAAACATTCATCAAAACTTCTCCTGGTGGACAGACAAGAGCTGACCAGGCACACTGCTGTGATGGATCCAGCACCAAAGAGCTCTGCTGAAGGTTTCTTTGGCCCCTCTCAGCAAGGAGAAGACTTTCTGCACCTCGCTTTCCACGCAAACAGCACCCAGCACATGTGTGGAGATGGCACAAAAACATTTCACAGCAAGTCACTCCACCTTCTGCCACCAGGAATGAATGTCACCTCCATCACAGCCCTCAAAAAGAAAGCTTCACCCAGCCCATGGCACAGGCTGAGGGTACAACCTGCCATGGGCTTCATGTCCCTCCAAATCCCAACTGTATTCCCAAACCAGCATGGACCCAGGACACCCCAACACCAGCAGAAGCCCAAGATGGATCCACCACCAGCCCTGCTGCAGGATCTTCCTGCCCACCACTGAGCCCTGCACTCTCCAGAGTGACTGGGATGTCTCAGTGATGATCTCCAAGCCAACAGTGGAGACCAGCAGAGCAGCTTTGCAGCACTTTCACACTTGTTAGTCAAATGATCACCCAGGGTGTCATCTACCAGCCCTCCCAGTGCCTCCCACTATGCTGGC
>NW_010302266.1:0-559 GCF_000700745.2 Antrostomus carolinensis
CTGGACACTCTCCAGCAGCTTTAGATCCTTTGAACATAAAACACACACTTGGGGATGAACAACCAAAAACTTACCTAAAAACGACACTTTTATCACAGGAACAACCAAGAACTCAACCAGAGCCACCCCAGACACTCGCTGATCCACAGAGCACCCAGGTGAGCAAACAGGACAATAACCAACCACACCTGCTGGGCAAACCCTCATGGCCAGATGTTCCTCAGGAGCTCCACGAGAGCTCTTTGACCAGCTGTGGGGGTTTTCTCAAAGGACAATTACATTTCTCATGCAAAGCAGAGGTTAAGTTACCCGTTACATAAGGACACTGCAGCCAACAAACTACTCCACCTTGCTCCAGCACATGGGGGAAGGTAAAACCCATCCCACACCTCCTCAGCAGCCTCTGCAGAGCTACAGGTATCTGAGCTGGAGCCACCTTCCCCCTCTCCACACAGCTCTGAAGGAAACAGCCACACACAGAAACGGGCTGCACCCAGAGCAGCGTGGGCAGCAGGTGGAGGGAGGGGATTCTGCCCCTCTGCTCCGCTCTCCTGACACC
>NW_010302266.1:1051-1307 GCF_000700745.2 Antrostomus carolinensis
TTCCATGATGCAAGTCCAACCCCCAAGCCTCTGGCAGATCACCAGTGTGGCTTATTCCCAAGCAACGTCAGCTGCTGGGCAGCAGATCAGCTGTTTCCTGATCCAATCTCACTTTTTAGGGCACCAACAAGAAAAGTTCTTGTTATAAAAGGCCACTGCATGTCCCAAGCAGGGACGGTTCTAGCAGGTCGTGGTGCTGAAAAGGGAAGACTCAAGAGCAAGGACAGGCAAAGGCAGGGAGCTGAGCAGGGGCTGG
>NW_010302266.1:1624-3446 GCF_000700745.2 Antrostomus carolinensis
ACCCCCACCTCTCTCCACCCTCCTCCAAGGGACTTGCACAGAGCCACAAGGTCTCCCCTCAGCCTCCTTTTCTCCAGGCTCAACACCCCCAGTTCCCTCAGCCACAAGGGAACTCAGCACACTTGTGCTCCAGACCCTTCCCCAGCTCCGTTCCCTTCTCTGGACACGCTCCAGCACCTCCATGTCCTTCTTGGACTCAGGGGCCCAAAAAATAACCCTGTGGCTGTCCCCCAGCACAGCCCCTTCCCGGGGATTTAGGCATTTGTTAGGTAACAAGTCCTACCGTAAGAGCTGCCTTTGTGTTCCTTCTCAAATCCGATTCCCAGGATCTCAGCAGACGTGTGTGTGCACAGGAGACTCAGCCTGGGACATGCTTCACGCTGCACGCTCCTCCTGGCCCAACGTGGGGCAATCTTCATTCACCTGCAACAGAGCAGCAAGTGTCACAGACCCCCACCCATCACCCTCCAGTGCCACATCACCCTCCCTCCCCGGGGACGCGCCGTCCCGCACGCTGCTCGCAGCTTTGTGAGGACCCACAACGATTCTCTGGTCACTGCCCAGACTCTGGGTGGAAAAATGATCATTAGAGACAAAGCACCACAAAAAAGGTGAAGGAACAGCCAGTCTGGAGCCTGCAGGACCAGTCCACACGGAACCAGTCCCCATGGAACCAGTCCCACAGAACCAGTCCCCACGGCGAGCAGCTCGAATGCTGACAGCGAAACAAACTTTGCAGGAAGTTTAAAAGCCTTTGGAAAGTGAAGAGCAAAATTCCATCTGATTGGGTTTGTATCTATTTTACACACACACACACACACGTCCCCATGAAATTGGCAAAGGAAAACTGGTTTTTGGGTTATACCCATCTTGGTTTCCCTGCCAAGTTGTGCTCAGAAAAGCCACTGCACAGCCAGCACCGCGGGGCTGCGTCGGTGCTGCGGCAGCAGAAACCCACGTCGAGTTCAAGGCTTTCTGAATTAAACTCTGAGCTGTGCCTGACCTGACACCCAGCCTGGGTTCTCTTCTGCTCCTGCCTGAGAAATGGAATGCCTGCCAGGAGAACTCGATCTGCCCAGTTACACCAGTACCAGCTCCCTCCCCTTCCCAGTTTGCTCTGGGTTATGAGTGTCGGCCCGTCCAGTGGGACAGGCAGGGACGGGGAAGGCAAATTCCAGCCCCGTGGTGGGTACAACAGCCAGAGCACATCTCATCCCCAGCTCCTGCCCCAGCCCCGCTCCTGGGAGCACAATCTCATTTCTGGTTTCCAGGAGCCACCTACACGAGGCCAAGAACACTGAGAAAAACCTGCTGAGCCGTTAAAAACCTTCATGAACGTTCTCCCTGGCAACAGCACCCAACGGGGGGCAGGTGCTGTGCTGCCAGGGTGGGACCGAAGCCCACCACGCTGACCAGCGCTGCCCTGGATATTCTCTGTGTTTTCCACATTATCCCTGTCCCAACGTGTCCCATTTTGTATTCAGACTGTGATCTTTGGAGCACGGAGTGTCACCCGTCCTGTCCCCGTGCACCTGGGGCACAGGAAGGTCCTTGTCCACAGCTCAGGCTGCTGCAGACCACGGGGATGTGGGTGCCCGACCAGCCAGGTGACCCATTAGGTGTTCACCACCTGAACCCAAACACTTGGGCACCTGGAAACAACAGAAACCAGCATGTTCTGGTGTCTGAACCGTGACTGCCCGATGGTCAGAGACCAGGCTGACAGGGTCGGGCAAGAGCTTGGAAGAGAAAAGCTGAAACACCCAACTCTCGTGTCCCTGCAATGAATGTCTGGAGAGCACCCTGAGGAGAAGGACTTGGG
>NW_010302267.1:0-415 GCF_000700745.2 Antrostomus carolinensis
ACCTTGCCATGCAAACCCAATACAGATACTCAGAAGACAGAGCATGAATTTTGAGGAAATATCTTGGCTTTCCCTCTCTCCTCCTAACCCCTTGCTGAGACTGAACTTTTTATGCTGTGTTTCCAGTAAAAATAATCCAGTAAGGTTTCCCTTGCCAAATGCCTAGAATAATACCCTTATCTTTAGCATTTGACTTTAATCTCTATTGCTAATTTGAAAACTGAACATTCTCATTTAACTGAACTGATACTTGCATGAATAGTACACTCACATTTACCAATAATATTCTTTTTATTATGTCTGGATGAAAATCTTCCATGAATTTTCTATGTGGAAAATTATTTGGGATTTGTTTTTGAAAGTTTCTGCTGCCTATGAAAAAATCCCAGTATCCAATTGGAAAAGTTCATGTAGG
>NW_010302267.1:445-1780 GCF_000700745.2 Antrostomus carolinensis
TTAGATGGTGCCTGAGTTGTAGCTTAGGTAACCATGCTGACTTTTCTGAGCCAGGCTTCCCAACCTGTCTTCACTGTTCATGGTACCTGGTGTCCTTGAGACCACCTGAATCTTTTCCTCAAGGAGGAAGAATGCTGTGAAGACGAAACCCAAGTTGTCTTTAGGAAAAAAGTGGGAATGTTCAACCTCCGAACTACAAGTGCTTTGTAGAACACTGTAATGCTTGCAAATTGAAAAATATTTATTTGGAGTTTTCTGCCCCAAACTGAAGATTTTCACTGAGATTCTCAGGGAAGGAGAGAGGCACATCCTGCCCCACTCAGCACTGCTAACCAGAGCAGTTTTGGAAGAATAAGTGAAAGTCTCTCAATGTCAGTCCAGCACCTCCAGAACAGTCTGATAATTCCTATTAGTTGCATTCTGCAACCATCATCGTAAATGTTAGTCGTACGTCTTTGAGAGAACATGTCAAATCATGTTCCAGTGCTTAGGCCTGAGAGGACATTTACCTGTCCTCATAACGGTCAGACAGAGGAAAGCGTGAGGGGATGAAGGGTATTGGAGAGACAGTTAACAAACTTTTGATTCATAAATGAAGCCTATGTGAGATAGGTTAAAGAGAAATGATAAAGACAGAAATCCCAAGCCATTTTTTTCAGAGGCTTTTCAAAGTAGAACTCAGCAGTGAATGTTACTAAGTCATATCCTATGTTTCTGGGACTAGGACTTAATCACGGCATCAAAGTTACTGTAGATCTCTAATCTGTCTACACAGATGTGCCTGGTTGGAACACTCATGTATTGTTTCTGCCCTTCCCATACCTCATAAATACATATGAGGAAGAGCCAGGAATTCTGCCTTATATTCCTTAAATTTTCTGCCTCAGGAATCTTCACAAGGACTAGGGCTCATTTCAGTCCTGAGACTGGAAGACAGTCCTGGAGACAAATTGTTGTTTGGCTATTATATGGCCAAGTAAAGGAAACTATGGTACCATGTTTCCTTTCCTCCAATATATGCTAGTAGGGCCATTCAGTTAGCTGCAGATGGACGGGCCACATAGCACTGAGGCATGACGCAGCCTGCATTATGCTGTAAGCATGGAAATGAAAGAGCAGTTCTTGCCTGTGAGATCTACTTGCTCCAGATTGCTCATTCTTTATTAGTTTTGCTCTGCTCCGCTTTCACCATCAGCTGGATTTGTAATTCACATCAGATGACTCAAGCAAACATTACAATTAAATTCTCCCCCCACACACACCTGAGAAGTTGCAGTAAAAAAAGTGAGGGTAGCTCAACTGCTAGCGCAGATCCAGATTACATCTAGGCATTCC
>NW_010302267.1:1799-3606 GCF_000700745.2 Antrostomus carolinensis
TCCTGTTTAGAACATTATTGCGTTCTTCAGCATTTTAGAGAGATTCATCACTGTTGCTTGACTGATAGAGTCAATTTCCAATGCAGAGACTAGTGATTGCTTTGGGAAGTACTAAGGCATCTTAAAAGTCTTTTCCAACCAAAACGATTCTATGAATCTGTATATGACAAACAATTAGAGCGAGGCTTATATTTTTCAAGTGCCCGATTTTGTCCAACTGAGTGCATTTGTCATTCTTTTTTTTCTTTATATTTTCAACTGGAAGGTTTTCTCCCATGAATTGGGAGACAAAAGTTCCTGGTAAACTTGTTCTTTGTGCAACAATTTTATCTGATCTTCTAACCTATGGTTCATGAGCAATAGTGAGTAAAGTATCACATTTCTTTACAGCTCTGTCTGGACCACAGTGATAATGATCACTTCTGATGAAGATATCTCTTGCAAGGCAGCTCCTCTCCTTCACTGTGAAACCTGCTATAGACCCCTCTCCAACTATATCCACTGTCTGATTAATAATATTTGGTGCCTGGCCATAGATCCTAAATTTTGGACATATACTCTTCTTACTGTCTTTCTTTGCTTTGACATGCCTTGGATAGTACTAGCTAAAATCTTAGTTTCTTTTTTTTTTTTTTTTTTGTACAATCTGTTACACTATTTACCTTAGAATCTGCCTATAATATACCACTGCCTTTTCCTTATGTTTTTAGAAAAAATTGTCCATGTGCTTCTTTTCTCTGTTTCATTCTTTTTACCACCTCTCTGCTGGACTTGGGGTCAGGAAGAGCATACACTTGGTTTGGTTTTGGAACTTGTTTCCATTTCCAGTCAATCCTTTATGTACCTTAAATAATATTTTAACTTTTTTATCATTCTTTATCCCTGTTTCATACCACTCTTGATGGCTCTTAGCCCAGCCAGTTTTCCTTTTCAGTGACTTTTCTATCAACAAAATGAATACACAATGGAAGTCCTGTACAGCCATTATCATACAACAACAGACAGTTGCTATTGAGAGGTTAAAACTTGCCCATTATCACTTCATATTCAGTCTTTTCACTAAAGTCTTCATTCTCTGGGGTTAAATGCCAAATGAAAATGTAAACTTTCATGTGATGTATGTTCACAGTTATGAAAGAGAAGTTTGAAACATGACACTATTGTACAAGCAGAGAAGTCAGAAAAGAAGTATAAAGATTTGAATTTTTTGGTAATATCTTTATTTTTTGAGAACTCAGGATTCCTGAAGGTAGCTGACAATACTGTGTCCTTGACAGAGGTTTCTGGAGTCAGTTAGCAACCTAGCACAGCAAATGACTGTTCCTGACTGTTCCTAACACTGGCGCCTGTGAACTTCAAAGAATAAAATATCAAGTGTGTAAATAAAACATAGGAGCCAAAGGTCTAGATTGAAAAAAGCCCCAAACACAAAACCAAATCCTTTCACTTATGAGTGACAGGGCCCTTTCACACTCCATCCTCTTGAATGCTTGGTTAAAAGAGCAGCTGGGCCTTCAGAAACATATAATGTACTTCCCTTCCCTTCTCTTGTTCTTTATTAATGAAAATATTTGGATAAAAAGGGATCCTTGTTTCCCAACATTTCATCCGCCTCTCCTGTTTATTTTCTACCTGGTGTCATAGTCCACTGGGTTTTGGCAGTGTAATAATTTCCATAGCAGTCCTGCTGTGGTGTCACAAACAGAGGATTAGTATTTCAGTTTTTTAATAAGTAGAAAAAGAAAGATGAATACTTAAACAAAGACTCTATCTTCATGTAAATATCCTTAGTAATGTACAATAGGGA
>NW_010302267.1:3665-6035 GCF_000700745.2 Antrostomus carolinensis
GGAATGCCATTATCTTTTGTCTTTATCCTCTGTTAGGGAGCTGGTTCTGTATTTTTGGGCAGAAGAAAGCCCTTGGCAAGGTTTCAGACTTGAATGAATTAGTTTTTAATGACCTTTTTGCAATGCTAAATGGCAGGATCCCATCTTAAATATAAGGCTAGATTCGCAAAATAAACAGTGCAGAGAGAATTCCTCTCAGATGAAAGCAGAGCAAGGTGGGTATGAGGTGGACTGGGATAGCCAGATAGTGCTGCTGCTCAGCATGTTTAGGGCTTAGGGCTGTGAAAAAATATCAGATATGGTTCTAAGGAGGTAATAAACTACAGTAGTCTTTAAGGTTATTCTAACTTGCATTGTGGATCACATATTTCTCTAAAACAGATAGGTGGGTTAAACAAATTGTGTGGGTTAGTCAAGCACATAAATAATTGAGTTTGTAAGATTTTAATTCAAAGCACTATGAAACCTATGAAGCAATTAGAGTTTGAAACCATGAATACAAACCTCCAGGTGTAGCTTACATACCTCCAATGCAAGTTTGAAAAATCACTAGGGACCTGATTGTGCTGTTAGTATTCCCACAGGGTAGATGTTTGTTTTCCAAGTAATCCCTTTGAAACTCAGCATGTTTAGAACTGCAAAATCTGTTCTTAATAGCTACCAGCAACTGACCAGGTGGCAAATAAAAACCCTCTGAAAAATTATGCTTCCATATTTTTATCGTAACTGTGTTACAACTAAAATAAGGCTTAAAGTGAGTTGTATTTTTACTATTGCCAGAATAATATTTCAGTGCTAGCTATCCAAACCATAGCATTTCACACGACTTCATAGGTAGGATGATACAAACTATAGCCCTTGGGAAATTTGCCTTTGTTCCTGACTGAAGTTATAATTTGCCTGAGATAAAAACATACTGAAATAAGAAGCTAAACATGGGCCAGTTTTAAGATCTGGAAAAAATAATGTCCTGTTTTCCATGGAACATGAACAATAGCATGTTCCACTGCACTTTTACTAATACAGTAGGAAAAGAATTTTTAACTTTTGGTTAAAAGAACCAGTACACAGTTTAAAAAGACTGATATTTTACATAGCGTATTTTATTTTCCAGCAGTGATAATGTCTTATGAGGAAAAATTCTCACCAAAACACTGAATGGGTTACTCCAGATGTACACTTGCCATGTTCTGAGACTGATTATTTTCTTACTTACATTGGAGTAAAAGAAATCTACCAAGCATCTGCTCCAAGGCAAAACCAAGTCCTTGATTCTTAGTACCTTGCTGTATGTATGCAGTCTCTTATACATATAAGTTCAGTAGTTGGGGCGAAGTATTAAGTTGATATACTTTACTGCTATGACTGCCTTCCATAGTTCTAGTCAGTCTTGTATTCAGAAACAAACTAGAAGCATTCTATGCTGGAGTATGTTGCTAGATGCAAGAGCTTCCAAGAACTCCTTCTGCATCATTGGGCCAAAGTCATCTGCCTGCCTGTTTGCCTTCTTTCTTACTTCCATTTTTGGATACAAGACATACACACCGGATAACCTATCTGCTTTTAAGGAAATGTGTCCTAATTTTCTGAAAATAAAACACAAAAATAAAAGGTGACACTTGAGTGAACTGGATAAAGAGTCTGCTACCACCTAGTTCAAGCAGGTTTTCAAGACTGCATTTCATGTGTATATTACATGGACAAATTAGTTTTACCGTGATGTGTTTACTTATGCATGCCTGTAGCAAGTTATTGTGTAATTTGCCCATACAGTGGTTTTGTCTGCATATACAATCATTACAATTATATTTGCAAATTAAATATATATTCATATACACATGTGGGATAACTGTATACACAATTTTTTTACTATTTAAACTGTATTTTTTTTTTCAAGAGAACATTTATCTTGCCCATTTATCCACGCAATTTGCATAAGTCTTCCTTCTGGGTGAGAGCTATTGTAGCCTGCAAATTACTTTGTTCTTATCTACACTAGAAAATATATTTGTTGGCATTTGTACAGCTGTATCTATACAGCAAGTTATATAATCTGGTAACGTCAAAACACTCACACCTCTTCATTACACTGTCTATTCCTGATGGTTAGAGTGCAAAGCCCTCCACAGTTGAGGGCTGTTTGTCTATGGCAATGAAACATTTCCACAGTTTTTGAATAGTTTTCTCAATTAAATTGAATTCTGTGTTACTGTGGGTAAATTTACAATGGTTAACATTACTAGTTCAAAGCCAGACTGTTTTTCCTTACTCTGTGCTAATCTAATCCTGTAGACATATGCAAAGACAGCCAAGGAATTAAAAAAAGGGATAATTTAGTGCCACTGGGGGTATCTGGGGACTTGACGAGGG
>NW_010302268.1:0-1900 GCF_000700745.2 Antrostomus carolinensis
GGAGGCGGCAGGAATGTGTCAGTGGCTGAAAAATGATGCAAAAAAAAAGGTGTAAAACGCTCTTCTGGCACTTTTACCCTCACCCGGGCACCCCGGCCATGAGCCACCTCACACCCCACATTGTTTGAGGTTCAGATGGGCAGGATGGGGCTGAATTTAACCCCTCCTGCCCCAGTCCCCACTCCCCAGTCCCCATCCCAGGGCTGGACTGTGCCAGCATCCATGGGGATGAGCAGTGAGGGGCTGTGTGTACCCCCAGCCGTGGAGGGGATGTCCCCGTGTCCCCATGGCACTGCAGGCAGCAGAAACACCCGGGTCAGGGCAGGGAGGAGCCCCAGCCTGTCCCTAAGGCATTCGGACCCCGACCTGGGGGGACTCGGCTCGAAGACGAGTTGCACTGGGGGCTGTTCACTGGGTGACGGGGTGGCCGGATCCTTCCTACCCCTCCCGTGGTGTCTTCCTTGGGTGCAAGACAGAGAGGTGGGGAGGGGGTGGCAGGGCAACATCCCCACCCACAGCTGCACGTCTTCCAGCACAAGTCCCAAGGAGAAGGGACAAAGCCCATGATACCCTCTGGTGACCTCTGGCATGAGGACAGTCCTCAGGGGCATCAGCCTGGGCACCAGGACGTGGCACAGAGGTGAGGGCAGCACTCATGGGCACCCCAGTTTGACTCCATTTGGGCTTATCCCGAAAAAACCATGGAGCAGTCAAGCACCTGGCAGCACTCAGGGGTCTTCCCAGCACTGATGTCTTCTTGGGGGTCCCCTCTCCTGGGATGAGGGGCAGGGAATCCCTCTCTATCCTTCCACAGCTCCAAACCCCTTAAGGGAGGAGAAAATATTCCAGCAAAATCTTTAGGATATCAGCTCCCTCCTGACCTTTCCCCCAAACCTGGGGCAGGAGGAAGAGGAGGGAGCAGAGGCCGGTCAGGTCATGTAGCGGGTGACGGCTCTCAGGGCGTAGAGCAGAGCCGCCTGCATCCGAGCCTCCAGCAACAGCAGGTTGACATGCACCTACACAGGGAGAGTGGGGTCAGGGCATGGGGGGGCTCAGTGTCCCCCCCAAACCCTGCCAGTAGGGGAAGGGATGGGGCAGCACCTTCTCTGAGTGCTTGAAGTGTCTCCAGAACTGCGTGTACATCCGCTTGGTTGTCTTCTCCGGGTAACAAGCCACCGTCTTGATGTAGATCTTCAAGCTGCGCTCCAGGAGCTGGTTCACTTCCCCATAGTCATAGTCATCGTAGCTGGGGGAGAGAGGAGGGTGGTCACCCCAGACACAACCCTGCCCATCTGCAGACCCCGGGGTCTTTCTGGACCTTAGACAAGCCACCCAACAGCATAGAATCCCAGACTGGGTTGGGTTGGGAGGGACCTTAAAGCTCATCCAGTCCCAACCCACCTGCCAGCAACAAGGACACCTTCCACTAGACCAGGAGACCAGGTTGCTCAAAGCCTCATCCAGCCTGGCCTTCAACACTTCCAGGGAGGAGCAGCCACAGCTTCTCTGGGCAACCTGGGACACTGTCTCACCACCCTCTCACCAAAGAATTCCTTCCTCACATCTCATCTCCATCTCCCCTCTGCCAGTTTAGAGCCATGAGGCTTTTAGTGACTAAAGCCATCACTTTGCCTAAGTCTAAGCAACAGCAAGAGTCTCACCAAGACCAAGGCTCCCAGGCTGGACCTGCTCATGAGCTCTACCCAGGATGGAGAACAAGCTCTGTCCGTGGCTCAGGGACCTACCGGATGCCGAAGATGCAGTGGACGTAGTTCCAGATGGCGCGGCGCAGCATGGAGGTGTCCACGCCGCAGTGCATGGCGATGGTGTTGTACGTCAGGTTGTAAACGACCTGGAACTTCTCATCCAGGAGCTGCCCCACGTCAGGGTAGAGGCGGTT
>NW_010302269.1:0-202 GCF_000700745.2 Antrostomus carolinensis
CTGTGTGTTGTTGTTTGTAGTCTGTGTGGGGGGTTAATTATTTATTTTTGCGTCCCTGGTGTGTGGGAAGAGCGCGGGTTGGCTCCTAAACGAGGGAGAAACTGAGGGCTGCCGTGAAAGGGGAAGCCGCTCGGCGGAGGGGGAAGAGGCGGAGGGAGAAGACAAGCTGGGCTTCAGGTGGGTGTTCGCGGGAGGGGAGCGC
>NW_010302269.1:270-4620 GCF_000700745.2 Antrostomus carolinensis
CCTTGGGGGGAGTGCTGGATGGGTCAGTATGGCTGTTTTGAAGTTACTCTCCTCCAAAGTGAGACGTGAGCTGTCTGTTCTCCCGTAAAAGTCACAATTACTGCCTCTTGATGCTAGACCAAAGTCTTTGTGGGCTACCAAAGGAGGTATGTGTCGATCCCAGCTTCTTTCCCATCTGTCTGAAAAGACAATACCAGAAGTTTGTAAGTTTCAGAGCTGGGTAAGGAGGAGGCTTTCAGAGACATTCAGGGGGCTAGAGCTGTGTCCTTGCTGTTGTACCTTGGAATTAAACTTCATTATCTTCCAAAAATTGTAACTCTGTAAACAGGGCCAAGAAGGAGATTTTTTACTGCTTTTCATGGACTGGTCAGAAGTAATAAGATTTGAAAGAGTGCAGGTGATAACTGACTCTAGACCTGGTGAATCATTTCGAGCTGTTCTAAAGTCCTTTGAGAGTGTTAGCCCTGACTGAGTGCAGAGAGGGATGCTCTCCTTGTCTGTAGTAGTAGTGGGTGCTCGCTGGTTTGGTGAGACCTGAGAAAGGAGGAGCAAAGATGACCTGAAGGGCTCTGGTTCAGCCAATCAATAACTTCCCTGCCTTTCCCTCAGCGTAGGGTTCAGAAGAGGGTAACTTTAATGTTAAGCAGAAGACAGTATATCTTGATAGACAGATGGTGAGGTAGCTGTGTCTGTAATCAGATGCCGATGCTTTACAGAGTTAGGAATTTTTAAGAAGTCTTGTTAAAGAGAATAACCACAAACTTGTTCTGTTGTGTCTTTCTGCATCTTTGAGCTGTTAGAAAAGAATGTGAATAACATTATTGGGGTGAATAAATACTGTGTATTCTGATGGTGGGCTGATAACTGCATTTTATGTTGGTAATTTTATTTTTAATTTTAAGAAGCTGGCAGCACGGTAAAGTATATAAAAAGTGAGCAAGTTTCTGGGTGTGCCACTTGAAATTAGACAGTTTAGATATGGGAACAGCATAAGTAGAGAAGCTAAAATTATTCTGTTTTCCTTCCTGCAATACTATGTGATCTTTATCAGCTGTGATCTGTGGATAACTCTTCAGAATTGTGATTTTTACAGGCTAGGTTGGACCCAGTAATTGAAAGTTTTACAGCTCACATAGAAAACTGCAGAATGAAGTGTGAAGATCACCGAGTAGGCATTTTTAATGTATCAACACTTTCCTACAACTGGAAGTAATCAAACTTTTCCTTCTCTAAAAGCAGTGAAAATTAAAGTGTTTTTGTCATCTCAGAGTAGTTGTAAAATTAGGTTTTAGTTAAAACTGTGCTCACTTTTCTTCAGAAAGCAGTAGGATGTTGTTTCTTTCTTTCATGTGCATTTTAAATGCTGAAGATAGGACTTCTGAGCCAGTTCCTAAAGCCAGACCTGTTCAACGTCAGCTGTAGGACACTGGCATACAAAAGAGCAGTATTGTTGTGGCACTGAAGGGGCAGTGGCTAGTGACTGGTTTAGTGTGCCAGGCAAATAAATAAAAATTTTTTTTAAAAAAGTTGGTTCAGGCAGTGGTTCCTGAGTAGATGTCATATGCTGGCCTTGGGGATGAGAGGTACAGAGCTAGGGACTAGGGATGGTAATAGTTTCGGCCATCTGGTTTTAATCTGCTTGCCATATATCTGCTGGATATGCAACTACTTGCTATTTGGTTGTAAGTTTTTGTTCGGGGTTTCTTTTTGGTTTCTTTTTAGATTTTAATTTTTTAAGACTTTTTATTAGCGTGCTGAAACCACTAGGATGCTTACTTTCTGAGTAATTTATTTTGTATTGTTAGTGGTTTCTTTTTAAGACCATGAGTTAAACAATGGAAGGGTAACAGAAGTAAGTCAAGTTCTAAAGACGAGGAAACATTTAAAACTCAGTGAGATGTTAATTTATGTTTCAAACTAGCAAATCCCATATACATAATCTAGTGCTTGCATTTTAGTAAAGAGTTGTATGTATGACTTTAGCTTTGGTTGGGATGTAAGCAGCACGCTTGTTCAACTAACTAGGAAATAAATTACATGCAGTTATGAAAAAGAAAGGGCACTTCATGCGGTAGAGAATTTCCCTGAGAATGTATTTCATAATGAGAACATCACACAAGCATCAGGTGATACCTACTTTTACTTTTAAAAGCAAAGTGAATTAAATGTTCTTGGAGACAAAGAGCAAGTTGTCTTTCTTTTCAGCTACACGTGACAGAACTTAAAGAAATATAACTAGCAATGGTTGGCTGGTAAGCAGGCACAGTTACCAGTGATGAGGACATATGAGAGTATATAAATTGAAAATATTTATTGGAAAAATCATTTAGTATTATATGACTGAAAATAAACCAAGATAGCCTCTGATTTATCAAATGTATTAGTTATTTTTTTTAGGAGCTTTTTTTTTTTGTCTGGTTGCTGATTTATTTTTTTTTTTGAACCAACTTTCAGCTTCCCACTGTAATAGTTGGCGGAAGGTGGAGTTTTGACCAACAAATTGATATTAATTGCTGTTGGTGGATAATTTCCGATTTTGTCACCTGCAAAAGTGTTTAAGTGTTTGTTACAAAAGCATGGATTTGTGTCTAGGGGAGTTTGCATTGATGAAACATAATGGTATTTTCTGCTGCTAGAAAAAATTACTTTGAACAAAGGATGTGATTCTTCAGCCTTTCTGTGGGTTCAGGGACAATAGAAAATGAACTGTCATAATAATACAGTAATATGGTTTTTAAAATTAATATGCCTTGTATAGTGAAGGTGAAGGCACTGCAAGTAACAGTGTGAAGTCTGTTGGTTCCGATGCAGCGGTAATGCCCACGAAGCTATTGAGGAGCGTTTCAAACAAGCAATACTTCATCAGTTACTTCTGTCAGTGTTTTCAACACTTTCTCCTTGAACCTAAGAGCTACACAAGCCTAATAGATGAAAACTGAGACTCCTGATAATAATTTAAGACTTTGAACACCACTTCTGTTTTTTTGCCCTTTGTGAAAGGGCTAGGTTTTAGTTCTAGGAAATACTAGCCTAAAGTGAATGTATGTTGAATGTTAATATGATTTTTCTTTTTAAGAAAATGTAATTAATGTCAATCTATGTGCTCTTTGAATGGAACAGGATGGAAATAATGTATATTATTAGTAGGTGGAAATCACATAATAATGTATATATTTGGTTTATACTGTTTTGTACTTGGTTTGAATAAATACTGTAGCTGTATATTGGTAAGTGAAAAGATAGCAACCTTTCAAATAATCTAAATTCAGCCATTAGCACTTCTCATCAGTTTCAAAGTTTAGCTTGAAAATAACTTTTAAAGTTGTCAGTTCTTTTAAACAAACAAAAAAATATATATAATAGAGAAGGTAGGACAGTAAACTCAAAAATAAAATGAAACAAAAAGCCCCAACAGATAAAGCACCCCTCAACCCTTCTCTTAAAGGGACCTTGTATTTCTTGTATTGTACCATTGAGAACAAGTACTCTTCACTGTAATAAAACAATAGCTTTCAGTTTGACTTGGCTTTTAGTAATTTCATAGAATCATAGAATGGTTAGGATTGGAAGGGACCTTAAAGATCATCCAGTTCCAAACCCCCTGCCATCAGCAGGGACACCTTCCACTAGACCAGGTTGCTCAAAGCCTCATCCAGCCTGGCCTTGAACACTTCCAGGGAGGGGGCATCCACAGCTTCTCTGGGCAACCTGTTCCAGTGTCTGACCACCCTCACAGTGAAGAATTTCTTCATAATATCTAATCTAAACCTGCCCTCTTCCAGTTTAAACCCATTTCCCCTTGTTTTGTCATTAACTGCCCTTGTAAAAAGTCCCTCCCCAGCTTTCTTGTAGCCCCTTCAGGTACTGGAAGGCCACTATAAGATCTCCCCGGAGCCTTCTCTTCTCCATGCTGAACAGCCCCAACTCTCTCAGCCTGTCCTCACAGGAGAGGTGCTCCAGCCCTCACCTCATCCTGGTGGCCTCCTCTGGACTTGTTCTAACAGGTCCATGTCTTTCTTGTGTTGGGGGCTCCAGAAGTGGACACAGCACTGCAGGTGGGGCCATACAAGAGTGGAGTAGAGGGGGAGGATCACCTCCCTCAACCTGCTGGCCACGCTTCTCTTGATGCAGCCCAGGACATGGTTGTTGGCCTTCTGGGCTGCAAGCGCACATTGCTGGCTCATGTTCAGCTTCTCACTCACCACCACTCCCAAGTCCTTCTCTTCAGAGCTTGTCTCAAGCCATTCATTACCGAGCCTGTATTTGTGCCTGTGGTTGCCCCGACCCAGGTGCAGGACCTTGCATCTGGCCTTGTTGAACTTCATGAGGTTAGCACAGGCCCACCTCTCA
>NW_010302269.1:4836-5541 GCF_000700745.2 Antrostomus carolinensis
GCAACCATCCAGCCAGTTCCTTATCCACCAAGTGGTCCATCCATCAAACCCGCATGCTTCCAATTTAGACACAAGGAAGCCATGTGGGACGGTGTCAGACGCCTTGCACAAGTCCAGGTAGATGACATCAGTTGCTATAGCCTTATCTACCCATGTTGTGATCCCATCATAAAAGGCCACCAGATTGGTCAGTCAGTATTTGCCCTTGGTGAAGCCATGCTAATTGTCACCAATCACCTTCTCATTCTCCATGTGCCTTAGCAGAGTTTCCAGGAGTATCTGCTCCATGATCTTGCCTGGCACTGAGGTGAGACTGACCAGCCTGTAGTTCCCCAGGTCTTCCTTGTTTCCCTTTTTAAAAATGGGGGTGATGTTCCCCTTTTTCCAGTCTGCGGGAACTTCACCCAACTGCCAGGACTTCTCAAATATTTTGTTTCAAGAGGATGAAAACAAAACTTTCTTTTGAATAATGTCTGATAGTGTCCACTGATATGCCATAATTCAACTGTTATGGATTCTGAACCAAGTGGTTTCTAACTTCAGGAGTAAGTTTTTTGCAGCTGAAGTCTGACCAGGGTCTCTGCTGCTCCAGGGAGGATCTCCTGTTGATCTATATTGTGCTTCATCCATTGCTCTGATTTGGGAGCAGGGGCTTCTGGGGAGGAGCACGTCAGGAATTCCCTTCTGTGAGTGCAGTGCTTGGAG
>NW_010302269.1:5631-15110 GCF_000700745.2 Antrostomus carolinensis
TGAGGGAGTTGGGGCTGTTCAGCATGGAGAAGAGAAGGCTCCGGGGAGATCTTATAGCGCCTTCCAGTACCTGAAGGGGCTACAAGAAAGCTGGGGAGGGACTTTTTACAAGGGCGGGTAGTGACAGAACAAGGGGAAATGGCTTTAAACTGGAAAGGGGAGGTTTAGATTAGATATTAGGAAGAGGTTCTTCACTGTGAGGGTGGTCAGACACTGGAACAGGTTGCCCAGAGAAGCTGTGGATGCCCCCTCCCTGGAAGTGTTTAAGGCCAGGTTGGATGAGGCTTTGAGCAACCTGGTCTAGTGGAATGGCAGGGGGGTTGGAACTGGATGATCTTTAAGGTCTCTCCCAACCCATTCTGTGATTCTATGAGTCTGTTCCTGTAAGCTGTCAGGATTCTGCCTGCCTGAAGTACAAACAGTTAAGCAAATATGAATAGTAACGTGACCAAATCCTGACCAAATCTTCACTTCTTCAAAAGAAGCATACTGTCCTAGAAGTGAACCGAGTGTAAATAGTTCTTTATTCTTTTTATTAGTCTATATGACCACTTTATTCATTTCAGAATCAGGGGTAGGTGGGTGAAGTTCCTACCCCTGAATCCTCTCGTCCTCTCTAGTTGCCCTTTTTAGACCCAGGTTAAAGCTCAGAATTAGCTTTCTGTTTTTTTCCGTTTCTTTGCCTGGATCAGGCCTTCTGTGTCTGTGCTGGCTGAAGCTCGGCTGGAACACAGTTGTCATATGTGTAACAGTTGCTATGTTTGCTGTCAGTTACCCTCTTATCTTTCCTCTGCTGAGTTGTGGTGTCTGCAGGGGGGGGAAGAAGGAGAAAAAAAAAGTTTTACATTGTCGCCAAGCCTTGCCTCAGTGTTCCTCTCTTGATTTTTATAAGCGTCTGTCTTTTCTTTTGCTATTACGTTGACCAGAGAACTGTTTGGTTTTTTAGGACCCCATGTGCTCTCTCTCCCCCCCACCTCTTATTTATTTATTTATTTATTTATTTAAACTGTTACAGAATGGAGGGCAGGTCAAACCTCAAATAGGTGCCCTAGTATGTTACTATTTACCTTTACTAAATGTAATGTATTATGTAGGCTTTGTAGCTACATAGTATATCAGTAGTCAAGGGGAAGCAGTGTTCTGTCTTGCTGTTGTTGAATTTCTGATTCTGGTGCCATTAAGAAAGCAGCGTTGCAAAGAGGTGTGATAACTCTCCTGAATATTCTAGCACTGGAGGGAAATGTTTGTGGCTCAGTTTGGCGAGTCAGACACAATAGTTCTGCAGAGGGATTCATTTGGTGTTATGACTTGCCTGCCAAAAGAAAGTTGTTGCCTCCCTCCATCTTCTGTGTGAGTATTTCACCGTCCAGTGAAATACTTTTGTCATCTTCTTACTGGTCCAGTCTTCTCTTTGTTAGACTGCTGAATAACACACGGTCAAAGAAGTGATAGAGCTGATATCAGGTAGAGGCTTGGTGATGGAACAAGGTCAGGGCTACCTCTTTGACTGCAAGTGAGCCAGTCTTGCAGCTTAATAACGTGTATCTTCACCCTGTGTATTCTGAGCTGGGAGGAAAACTTGTTTGAGTGTAGGTGAAAGAATGCTGAATGAATAGAAGTGGGGAACTAAATTGTAATGAACTCTAGGAAGGAATGGATATCTTGGCAGGACAGGGATTGATTTAAAAAAAATACCTGGGGGATTACTTTAGGTGTTTGCTGGGGAAGGTGTACATTCAAGCACAGGTCCCCTGTTAGTGTTCTATCTCTAGATTTCTGTTTGTATATGTTTAATTTCTAAACTGCTCGTGGTGTATTAAAGGTTAAATATGGAATTGCTTTGTTTGGATGAATAAAGTAACCTTTCCAAATAAAAGTGTATATGAGTCTAAGGCAGGCAGTTCAGGTTTGAAAAAAATTACGGTTTAAAACTAGTATTTTATTTTCATAGACTTTATTTTCCAGAAGCAGATTTTTGCCGTGCATGTAAACTGCCTTGTGTGTCTACATGCAAAAGCAGTCTTCCAATGCATGTTTATATTTCAATTAATTAAAAGCAGCATATGTGGTTCATAGCTGCTTGATACAGGTGATTCCATTCCTGGGAGTGGATTCTCTATACATTATAGAGTATATAGAGAGAACCTGGAAATGAAAACTGGTATACAAAACTTAATTTTCCTCATTTAGAATAGTAAATTTCTTGCAAGTCACTCACAAAGAAAACATTATTCTGCACTATATAGGTGGTTTGAAAGTTTTCAAAAGCAGATTGAGCAAAAATATGTAGTTCTAAATGTGGTTAACTGTGTGAAGAAAACTATGCTTCAAAAACTATGCTTAGAGACCTAGCGGTGTCCTCTGAAGTACATGCAATGAAGCCCAGGTATTTTGGAAGAATGGATTTTAATGCTGGTATCCCAAATTTAAAGTCAGTGTTAAGTCAAGGCATTCTAAATGTTTTTACAGGACTTAGAAAATAAATACTAAAATTTAAGTTCTAGCAACTGATGAACGAGTCAAGATTAAACACCAAATGTTTGTTATTTTTAGAAATGAAGGAGAAAACTGTTCCTCAGAAGCAAAGTGATAGGTCAGCTCTTAGGAACAGTAATTTTTGTTCAAGAAATGTTTTCTTGCCATTTTCTTCAGGTAGTTAATAATGAATACTCAAAATATTGATGTGAAAAGCAGGGAGAGATTCCTCCCTGGTAAGTGAGGATCAGATTTGCTGGTTTTAGAACTTCAGTGTGATTGTAAATGCTTTTACTATTATGAACTGAGTCCTTTTAAGTGTGTACTGTTAAACTTTTTATAAGATATCAGCTCATCTAGTTTAATTTAATAAAGCTATTTTAAAATGCTGTCTGCATCTTAATGCAGTTTCAATTTACATATAAATATAGTTTGCCACTGAAAGTAAATTAAAGTACTACTTTTAATTTTTCATTTTGTTAAGATGATAGATCTGTGTATTTGTTACACTGTACACATCTAAGCAATTCTGGTTTTTTTTCCATAAGTAAGAAGAAAGGGCATTAGCAAAGTTAGTCTAAAGGCTGCTTCAGTTAGAACATGTTTGAAAGGTTCAGATCTAAACATCAGATCTATGTTTTCCTTTGTTTGACGTAATTTCAGAAGCTACCTTAAAGGTTAAAAAAAAAGTGTAAAAGAGGATTAAATTGCTTAATCCACTGTGAGTGTTTTTCCTGATTTGCGAGGCAGAATTGCAGTTGAGATATTAAGCAGTCCTCCTTTCACGGAAGCTATGTGTCTTGAAGAGGTACTGATTTCTTTTACTGTTTTTTAAGTGAATGAGTGGGCCTGGTTAGACTGAGGCTTCCTGTTCCTTCTTTGAGGCACTGAACAGTTGTGAGAAGAACAGTTGTATGAAAAGCTGGACAAACGTCTCCCTTAGTGAGGTGCCAAAAACTCACACGCCGGCTTTCTCAGTCTGTGAAGGAATCTTCAAGGAGGAACAAGGAACAGTATTTCCTTGTCATGACAAAATCACAGGAGCTATAAGATAACATTGGAAAGTTATTTTCTTATAAATCAAAAGAAGCCAAGATAAAGTAGGGAGGAAAAAAAAAAAAAAGAAAAATCTGATTTCTTACAACCAGGTAACTTGATATGTAATATTTCTGTAAGAGGAGTTATAATTCTGGTTATAAGCAGAGCATCTTTACCTGTGAGAAACTGGTAGTGTGAGCTTCACTGGAGATATTGGAAAGCAGCTGTCCAGTCTCTAGTAGCTCTGGGGTATTTTGACTTCTTAGGGAAGATAGTGTAGTAGTGTATGAACATTTCAGTCTTGTGTTTATTCCCCTGGTAGTTGTGTACCTTGATATAAAAAACCAAGAATGGCAAGATGTCTTAGGAAAAATAACACCATCTTAGACCAGGTGATAAAGAGTTCCAGTTCATGCATTCGTTCAGGCTGTTGCCTCCATCCATCAGCACAGAGCTCTGTGTTGGCTGAGGTGGTGGTTTTTGTCATACACTATTTAGTGATCCTAACTTAAAGTCTGTTCCACCACTGTCGTATTACAGGATTGACATGAAAACTTTGCAATACTGTGCCACAATCTTGAGGGAAAATGGAGGCAAGTTACTTGGAGGAGAGTAGTTGGGAGAAGTGAGGCAGTTATTCAGCTTTGTTGTTAAGCAGACCTGGGAAAGGATTTTTCTTAAATGCACAAATAAGAGACAGAATAGGCACGTGAGGAATCAGCTGAGGGGGAAGTTCCTTACCTGGGTTTGCTGGTGGAGAGGGAGTGAAGGGATCCGGATCCTTGAGAGAAAGCAAACCTGAAGTTGTATCTTGTTAACCTGCCCTTACTGATACTAGTTGAATGTTTCAGAATATGCCATGTTGTTGACTTCCTTCTTTGCCAGTGAGTGATAAACATACATGTCGGGTAACAGAAAGATGATGAAAATGCTGAACAACTTAAAAATTAATCTCAAAATATATTTGAAATTATTTTGAGTCTTTTATATGGTACCTTTTATGGAGGGGTGAATTCTTCTGACTGCCAAGATACGATTCTGAAATTGCAAATTAAAGGGTAGGGTTTTGATGATCTTCAAGATTGTCAGCATTTTTAATGAGCAATCCTGAAAGGCTTTTCATAATAACTTCTGTTGGAATGTGGCTGTGGGAGGGTGAGTGGCTGAGGAAGGGGGAGTTGTTGAACAGTGATCAAGTTTTTTGACTTGTTGCTGCCTCTGTTTTCCTCCTTCAAAATTGCTGTAACTGTCTGGAACACCAAACCTGTGTTTACTACAGGATTGAGACTGGAATGTGTAGTATGCTTATGAGACTTGTAAAACACTCCAAGATTTGTAAAATCTCCAGAGGAACAGTAGATGTTACATAGTAGGAGTTGAGCAATTAAACTACTTTTTTTAAAGAGCACTGGATTCATATTTACTTCAAGATGGCAGAAAATAATAAATTTTGAACATATAGAATGCCAGAAAACATGGCTGTGTTAGCATAGACATTTCTAATAATAAAAAAGCAGATGCATGTGTTATTGTGGAGCAGACTGAGAGGAAACATTGTGATAATTATTCATAAACTTGAGTTTGTTCTGTGTTTGGGGCAGTTTTTAAAAAGAAAAAAAAATCATCAGTTTCAATTTATGTGAAACCTTGTGTCAAGTAAGTGTGTTAGTATCGCTTTTCTGTGAAGATTCTAGGAAGCAGACTTCTGATGGTTACTACTAATGGTACTGTGCTCCATGTATGTCAGAAATACAAAACCCTCAAGACTCGCAGTCAAGGTGTTTAGTATTTCAATTCAAGGTAGATGTGCAAATAGCAAAGGCATACCAATTCTAATATACTGATGGCTGTTACACTTGTGAGAGCTCAAAAATTTGATTCTGTTCTGGAGAATTACTTCCTGTTGAGAGTGCAGTTGGATAAATAACTTATAAGTGATGTTTGGGCTCTCCTCTATCACTAATGTAACAAGCCTAGTAATCCTGAAGCTCTCTAGAAAAGTCTGAGCTTTGGGTGTTGTGTAGAAGAAAATCTTTAAGTGTGGATTCAGTCACCTCTAGTGTACTGCAACTTGAATCCTGTTCCACGTTACTATGCCAGTTAGTATGAGCTGAAAAACTACCCTGTTTGATTTGTTCTCTCTGTGTGTTCCCTTGCAGCATGAAAGTCTTGAATGTTGTCTTACTCATGCCTGAAGCTTTTTCTACAGTTATTTTCTACAGGTAGTTTATTAATCTGAAGACAGAGTAAAAACACCTTGTGGTACAACATGGGTTCAGCTGGCCATAGAACCCGTAGGATCTGGAAGGAGAGATGGCAGTACTGTTCTAGGAACGTGGTATTTGACATACAGCCTGAATGGTTTTCACAGGTATTGTTCATCAGAAGGATCTATCGGGTTGTGTTGTTCCCTTTCACAGTAATCTTTGCAACTGGGAAATGTAAACACACTGAGATTCTAGAGTACTTTACAGCACTCAAACTGGTGAGGCAGTAAAGCATTAAAAAGGGCAAGGGTATGGGAAACATTGAGTTATAAAGAGGTGCTGCCAGGCGCTGGTAACCTAAAGTTCTGATGGCAGTACCCCTAGCTTTTTGATTTCTTGGGTAGTGGAGGGCTTGTGTATGATATGGCTGATGAAACAGTGGACCGAACAGATTTAGTCATTCAGTGACCAAACTGCTTCATTCAGTGGTTCCAAGAATCAGAGTTCTAAAAATCTGCAGGAAAACTGTCTTAAGTTTTCTTAAATTTTAACATGAATAAATTCCTTTTCCCTGAGAGTCAGTTTTGTTTTGTTTTTTTTTCCTTCATTGTCTCTGAATTTTAGCTGGAAGAGCAGATTCTTAAAAGATCAATTTGTTACCAAAACTTCCATAGATTTACTTTCTGATACTGGGTAAACAGCATCAAATTTTAGTACTGGAATAGAACTTGTCAGTGGATAGACAACTAAAAAATGTCAGACCGTTAAAAAGTTTAACAGCAAAATTCAGTTAAACTCTCATCATGCGTGGGCAGATGTTAGATACTTGCTTTTAAAGAAAATAGTAAAGATCAGGATCTGAATGTACTGCTGATTATATCCAAACTTGGTCCAAATAAAGCAGAATTCTTGCTGTAGTAAGTGAATTCATATTTAAAACAATATACATAATTTTCTGGTCAGAAGTCATTATAGTGAGCATTCATATTTGTACAGAAGCAGTGTTCTTCATTTTTCATAAGTCTTGTGGAGAAAGCAAATACCCAAATCTTCATTTAACTCAAATACGCTACTATATTGTGCATTAATAATCCTGACATAAGAATGATGATGCTTTTATTTTGTTTAGCTGTTTAATGGGAAAATGAAGCTATGTAATTCTAAGAATGGGGATGTCAGTTTGATTCCACTGTATGGAACGGAGAAGCAGGGGAGGGAAGAAAGAAGGAATCCTATGAGTTCTATGGCCAGCTGAACGCATATTGTACCACAAGGTGTTTTTACTCTGTCTTCAGATTAATAAACTAACTGTAGAAACAGCTTCGGGTATGAGTAAGACAGCATTCAAAGACATTCAATTCAATTTTGTCAGCAATTAACTGTTGTGTTTTTCTGTAATGGGGAAATCTGAACATCCTCAAGCTATTCTATGGCTGAATCATCATAACAAAACTCTTATATAAATGTGATCCGTTCAGAGTCCAGAACGAATGGTCCAAACCAGAAGACAAAAAAAAATTAGGAATTTAAAATAAATGTGTTGGTCTCACTGGAGTGAGACTTGTTCTGGGTGGGTTTACTAGGACCTCCTTCCTACAGTCAGCTTTGGGGAGGGTATGGTAGCGGGATACTAGTTCATGCCACTAGCGGTGTGCAGTGGTCTGTGGAAATCTGCTGTGGTAGCAGGGAACTGTTACTTTTGTGTGTTTTCATCTTTGCAGAAGAGCCAAACCATTTGTTAAACACAGCAGGAGAGTGGCTTATTTTGAAACTCCCTCCAGTTTTCTTTTCATGGTGGGAGGTATTCTCAGCCAGAGTTTTCTTTGAGAAAACTGCAAAATGTTTAAGTAACAATGTACTCATAATCTATTTTTCTAATCAAGAAGAGGCTATTATGATCCAATATATAACACCACACTATAGTCAAGTGCATGTTATCCATAGAACTACCTAATAATTACCATACTGCACCTATAAACTTTTTTGAGGTATAGCATATCTTCCTCAGAAGAGATAGTTTTGTTTTGAAATGTAAGTGGCAGAAAATCTACCACATCCCTGGATTTCATTACTTAATTAACCTCCCTAGGTTTTACAGCTTAATTACACTCAAAATTTACTGTCTTGTCCCACTAAATGTGCTTATCCTACACTTTATGTAAGGGAATGTAGGACACATGGTGTGTGCTTTTCTAAATTCTTGTATCTCAGGGGACTGCATTTGCCTTTCAGGAGAACAGTTGTTCCGTGTAGTAGTTTTAGGAGTTAAGGGGAAAAAAAGACAAAACCAAAGTGAAGGTAAGCTTTTGTTCACATACTAATGTCTCTTCTCTGTTCATTTATGCTTGTCTGCCAATCTAGAAAATGAGCTTTTTTTGGCCACAAATATGGGGAAGAAAGAAAGAACAGGCAGGCTAAAATAAAGAAAAATGGATGTTGGATCTTTTTGTTTCATTTTGTTGTTACTGTTTGGAGATAGTTTGCAGTGTGGAGAAGATGACGGTGGCCAATACAGGATTAAGTCTGTGAAAGTGAGGAGAGGCATTAACATTTTTCAGGATTTTCAACTTCTTGTGACAGTGTGAAATTCAGCTCCTTAAAAGTAAAGCTTCCACTTAAAGTAAGGAGTCAAACTGAAGATGTATGTTCCAGATAAGGCAGCATTGAAGCTGATGATGAAACCTATGTTCTTTGTTGTTGCTTTATGTTTTATTGTCTATTTAGATAAGGATAGCTTTTCTCTGGGGCTGCCAAACTGTCCAGATCAAATGTGTATTAAGATTTAGTGTGTTGAAGTACAGATGTTTGCAGCATAAGTAACCAAACTCAGCATGGTGACTCAACGTGATTTCGAAATGCAAAGGAAGATGACGTGACCCAGTTTTCATCCAAAAAAAGGCAATAAAAATCTCTGACATAACATGGATGTCAATTCATGCTCTGTTATATGCAGGAATTTAAACGGAGGAGACTGTAAGAAATAAAAAAGAAGAGAAAAAAAAAAAAGTCAAAATGTGAAGAAAGAAGATGCCAAAACTAAATATCTGAGTTCTTAGGTTGAAGGTAGACAGTAAAAGTGTTGTTGCCAAACTGTTGTCTGTTCAAGCCTCCCTGGGTTCTGACTGTGGATTATAGCAGAAGGAAAGAATGGCAGAATAGCAGAAGGAAAGAATGACTGTAGCTTTCACACAGCACGAGATAAATGTGTAGCAAAAACAACTCCAGAAGAGAAACTCTGCAGTCGTTGCAATCATAGTGGGAAAAGCAGTTGCCCTAACAGAACATGGTTGTGATAGCGTGCACAGCGCCTGCTATCAGCTGGGAACCAGTGTGTTTTTCCATACAGTTACCACTGTGCTGTGTTTGTTAAAGTGCATCTGAGGTCACAGTATGGAGTGTACCTGCACGTCTGAAAGGAGGATGCATAGTGCCATAGGTTATAGCGTTCCAAACTACTTAGGGGTGGCCATCTTGCTGACTAGATGTGCATATTCGGCATCATTCAAGAGGGTTAGAAAGTCTGAAAGACTATCAAGGATCTGTAAAAATTGGGTAACCCGTTAGCGAACAAACAGAAACCAGACTTACTGTGAAGCAAGTGACTTGAGCCCTCGGTGACACTTGGTTAATTCTCTGTAGGGGTTTTCTCATGAAACAGCAGCTGGTGCTCTTTTGAGAAGTGTTATCTGAGCTCTAATAATATGAAGATCTTCCATACAGGTGTCTGTGGTTTGGTTAGGGTAGAGTTAATTGTTCCCA
>NW_010302270.1:0-6501 GCF_000700745.2 Antrostomus carolinensis
TGCGGTGGGAGGGCGCCCGGGAGAACCGGCCGCTGCTCGGAGAGCACGTTAGGCCGTTTGCGTGCTAGGGGGAATATAAGCATATTTGGATCAAGCTAGGCTTGTGGCTGCAGCTGCTCCTTTTAATCAAGCAAGTATTTTAGATTTAGATGCTGTGGCCGGCCAAAGCATAAATTCATTGTTTCTGGCTGCAAGGGTGCTGGTCTGCGAAGCACTCCTGTGACTTTGGCAGCTGGTTTTAAAATACATCCAGTAATAAAAGGTTGTTGGGTAACTTAATTCCCCAGAAGCCAGGACATATGTCTGTAGGCCTATTAAAGTTTGGTATCACTGCTCCCAGATCAAGAACAATTAGTCCCTATGCTACCACAGCTTCTGAAGGAAGGGTGAGGGACATAATTGGAGAGGCACCTGCGGGCTTTGCTCCAGGAGTGCTCTGTCAGTTGCAACCTCACTCTGCTGAGGGGGGAAGTAGGAATCCAATACACTTGTATTAAAAAAAAAAAAAAAAAAAAAAACTAGGATTGTGCCATCTTTTTTATTCAGAAAATTGTGTTACTGAGAAACTTCAATGCTAAATAGCTTTGCCAAGCGAATGTGTTTCTAGTTTTAGAGGTCTTTCTCCTCCAGGGTAGTTTCACTGCGGATTCTGTGGTGCTGCTGACACACTCTGGCACCCGTTTCTCATCGGCACTGACAGTCCTGGGCCAACACGCTCCTGTGGAAACCTACAGTCCCTGCAGGAGGGAGGTACAAGTACCACTCCACATTGCTGAAGTAACTGCATTTTTTTAATTACTTCATTGCATTGGTTTACAACATCCTTGAAGGATGGCTTTGCTGCTCCTTTTAAATGTAAGCAGGGCAGGCTGCTGTATACAAAACTGTATAGCTTCTCCCCTAAAACCATTTATTTAGGAGGATGATTCCAGCAGGCAGGACTTCCTTCTCTTCCCCAGCCCATGGCAAAGGGGAGAGGAAGCTCGTCCAGCTCCTCCCCCCCCAACACACATATAACATTTCAGGGGCAAAAATCCTCTACTTTCCCCTCCCTCCTGGGGAATTTTTGCAGCATACGGTGAGCATGCTCACAGGTTTCTGTTTACCTTGAATCTTGTATTCCCGACACTTACTGGAGATTTACCAGCCTAGAACACGGCTTTTGTATCTCTGGGAAATCCCAGATGGAAATACAGCCTCACATCTTGTGGAATTCATAGGAAAAGAATCTGACATGCTCTGCCCTGCACAACTGCAGAGAAACTTCCCTATGTGTGTAACAAGTCCCAGACAGGCAGGACAGCTCAGGCTCAGTAATGCACGTGGACTGGCTGCACAGCAAAGTGTGCGTGCCCTGTCCCTCGGGCCTGTGACCGTCAGGGTGTGCGCGCTCCACAGCTTTGGGGGCACTGCTTTCTATAGGCAGCACGGGACCACAGATTCTCCTGCCAACTCTGCTGGACTAACTCATGTCCAGAGACCTTAGGAAGGTGGCCAAAGTCCACCCTTTCCTTCAGATAGAAAAAAACCCCACGTCTGGGAAATCCCAGACATCTGATAACCTTAGATAACTCTAGGGGGGAGTTAGCAGTATCATGAACATTTAGTACTATAAATTAATATGTTATATTAAAATATATAGAGATTCTATTTATATATAAAATATATTGTGTCTGAAAGTACTGAATACACTGATCTGAATTTTCTTCAAAGTGACTTTTTTTTTTCCTGGTTTTAACCAGCTTTAGTTTAAACATACACAAATATTTCTTAGTTGTGTTCATACAGTAACTTCTGTCAGACACTAACTGTTCATTCTCAGAGGACTCACTGAATTTTCACATTCTTTGCAAATGCATCTTTTTCCATATATTCCATTGCCTGGTGAGTTTTGAGTGGTGAAGACCAGGAGGTGCCAGAAGGAGAGCTGGTCAAAGGAGAACAGCTCTCTCTTACACAGGAGCCTGGTAGCCTTACCTCTGTTTCACAGGTGAGGACACTGCTCCACGAGCTGTGGACCTGTGCAAGGCCATGGTCCCCTCAACTGGTGCCTGAGGTGACAAGTTTAGCCTTTTCTGGTACCTTTAGAAAAAGTCTGGGAGATGAATGGCTTTGAGATCTAAGTTGCCATTGCGCTCAAAGCCCAGCATAACTGCCCCCGCCTTCTCGTCTGCTCTTGTGACTCTGCCTCAGTGCACAAATTGTGCTGGCTTAATTACAGATAAGCAGCTCAGGGAAATTATTTTGCCCTGGTGTCCATGTTGGGTGGACTAGCTGCAGGTAGGTGCACCAACACCTTACAGCAACGGTGAGTGCCCTTGTGTGCAGTGGTTTCCTTCAAGAGCAGCAGAGGTTGCTTCGCCCCCGGCGCGTGCTGAGAGTGCTCAGTGGCCGTGACGGTGGGTATTGACTGAAAGCAGCTTACGTCGATTTCAGCTTGTCCCTGTCACTTCACAGCACAGTTGTGCATGGCGTAACTCCACGTACGCCAGCAGAAGTGCTACGTGCTCCATGCCCACGCTCTCCACGCTTGCTTTCTGTCCCTCTCTGTAGAACAGTAAGCTCTAGCTGGCTCGCTTATAAGGCAGAACACATGTAAGTATAGACCTGTCATGGCATTAATTTGCCAAAAATCACTCTGACAGTTCTGCTTACCTAGCATTTCCCTCCCTCTCACTGTTGTTCGAGTATCCTTAGGATATAAATCATGTCTGCTTACCTCAAGTTGATCATTACTTTAGACATGGCAGTAGCTAATGATACTGCTTGAGATGAGTAATACATTTGTATTACTTTTGTGATTGAAGGGATTTACTGTTCTGCTTCAAGGAATAGTAGCAGTGAACCTGCTGACAACTGAGTCACAGAGGGACAGAGACACATAGATGTGGAAATCCCTGTGACTGCTGCTCCCCTTTACAGCAAAACATGGATCCAAGTTCAAAACTGAGGGAAAACTCAAAGGTAAACAGCAAAGGAAGCTAGATCTACCTTGGCAATGATATTAATTATCTTTATATATATATATATATATATATATATATATATAAATGGCAAAGGGCACGTATAATAAAACCTCGTTGGTATCCAAAACTTTAACTTGCTTGAGCTGCAATGCTGTTTGTGCAAGGCATATAGGATCAGACCTACAATGCCAAGCTGGGATTATAGTATTACAGTTGTATTCGTGGCTAAGAACCCAGTGTAATGCTCTGAACAACTCCTTCTATGCTGAGCAGAGGGCAGCTGCAAGAGTCAATACCATCTTGTCTTTCGTATATTAATCATATTGTTCTCAGCAATAACATCACTGTAAGGAAGAGAGAAAGTGTATTCTGTTTCTTATATAATGATGCAATTAAAAAAGGTCAACTGAATACCAATGAGGGTATCTAAAATAGGTTGTGTTCATTATACTCAGAAGCAGATAAATACAAACATTGATGGACTTTTTAAACATTTATTACAAACAAAAGATTATTCTGTTAGTATGACAATGCAAAAGTACAGTAGGAGAGATTTAGTAGCATTTAGGAAAGCAAGACAACATTAGAGGGGTGATATCTCTTTAATGCATTGCTCAGGTGATGCATTTAACTTTTTAAATGCTTCTTATTACCCAAGACTATTCCCACTGTCAAGAAACATGGAGAACTCCTCTGCTGCTCTTATCCTGTATTAGCATTTTGTCAGTATGCCAGAGAGCAAAAAGCTCCTGAGAACTGTTTGAAAATAAAGCAAAAGTATGGAAGCTGCTAAGAAAAAAGAATTAAATTGTCACTGTCTCCTGAAAGCATGAATATAAATATTTAAAATGCATTTAAAGTACCTGAATTTAGGTGCAAATTATTTTTAAGTATAATTTTTTGTAGAACAGCATGTAGCATGCACTAAACCACCTTACCTAAAACACCCAAACATTGATATGATTACAATAATGAAAATATCATAAACCATCCCTTCATTTCAAATAATGAAATTCTAGATGGAAGGAAATGTCAGTGTGGTGGTTATTCATGGGCTTGTATCCTCCTGCAGGAAACCTTGGCTGAAATTGAAATCAGGGGAAGTTTTACCATGAACTTTGCAGCAGCAAATGAAGAGGAGCGAGTGGAGACCACAGTGCGTGGGGAGCTTGTGGGAGGGAGCAGAGGGCTGTGCAGAGTCCTTGGCGAGCGCATTGGGATTGGCCTCCAGAGGCTGAAACATGTGCAGTCCCCTGGATGTGAAGTCTGAAACCTTCCCTCAAGTCTGGCTTTACTGAGCTCCTGTCCCACTGTAGGGAATGCTTCACTGTCACTGGAGCTCTTCCTTTATCGTGGGACACACAGGTGGTTATATGCAAACCTCTAGAAAAATACTGACAAACACCCAACCTGGATTTTATTTTAATAACTGTAATTAGATGAGAAAGGTGAAGAGGGAATATAAACCAAGCTGGGGTGGGGGAAGAAAAAGAAAAAGAAAAAAAGCACCTTTTGTTTCTTTAGAGCATCTGGGCAAAACTCCAGGCTCCACCAAAGTCATTGGCAAAACTTCCACTAACTTCAATTGGGCAAAGCTTTCACTCCTGACCCCTGTAAAAGCAACCCTGGGAAAGGGTGGCTGCTTCCTGATTTTAATTTTTGCATTTCACATGGCTTACAAGCCAAGAAGAAAAATGGCAGAACTCAATAAACTGCTTTTTAATTCCTGTTTGGATATATAAGAGCAGGAGAGGTGCATTCTGAGTTAGGTTTGGAGTTCAGCACTCAGCCCTGGTCCAGGCAGGCAGTCCCTGGTGGTGGGGGGAGACTGGTTAGCAGAACCCTGCAGCTGAACACAGCAATCTCAAGCCCCATTCCCTTAGGCTTTGCCCAAATTTAAGGTCCTGTCAGTATCGCCATAGCAGTATATAACTCTCTATATAACCCTTATCTGTTTATCCTTTTTCATCTTATGACAACCACCTGCTATGGTGCTGTATCAGATCAAATGCACTGTAATAGCACATTTTAATTCCAAACCTCTGGTGGGGAAGCCTGACCTGAAACCTCTCCTGAAGTAAGGGAAGTTAATTTTTTCTTCCCTCTGGGTATCATTCCAGCTGCCAAAAAAGAAGGTATACTTTTCCAGGTGAGAGTGTAGATGAGACAAGTGAGGTATGTAAGCCTCTGGAAATGGACTCTGGATTTACATGTCTGTATCACCTAGAATTTGTTTAAAAATTCCTCCTCCTATCAATAGTGAGAATAGAATTACAAACCACTTTTCACTTCAAGTAAAAATTATTTTCTGTTTTGTTAAGGTATTATTTTCTTTTACAATCTGCAAATTCCATTTAAATCTTTATAATTTTCCTTCCCAAAGAGCAATGGAAGGTGGTAGGCAGTGATGGCGTGGTGTGTGAGTTGCATAAAAATAGCAAGTGGCCCAGCCACAGAGCTGCTAATTGCCACTGCCAGCGACAGTACGGCTCATCGGTAAACGTGAGCAGCCTTGCTTCACGCTTTCTTTTAGCCAACGTGGAGGTTGTGATCCTTATTTTCCTGTCTCCTCTGGCTCCCTGTTCACTGAGTGGGCTGAGGAAATGAGTCACATCCAAAATAAGAGGGATAAAGACATTCTGGGGAATTAACTTCTCCGTATGAGACACAGCCAAGGTCTTTGGTTAAATATTTTTATTTGGCTCTATATACAAAGAAAAAAAGTATACACTTTACAGAGAGAGTGACAAGCACTTAGTTACATAGTATCACAACGATGTATAAACACCTATAGTCTATTTATACAGCTGGGTATTCACTTTTTGGGTATTCACCTACAACACTAAGGACCGTAATAGTAAAAAGTAACTGGATTAAGCTTATCAGCAATATTTCTAGGTAAATTAGTGCTTAATAGCATTTGTTGTGTTTAACTGCTGCTAATTGCTAAATCAAGATCTAATGAAAACAGTAAAATAGGTTGGTGCATTTAAGTCAAAACTAAAATAATCTTAATTGCTTTTACAATTTCAAGTCCTGTGATAAAACACACTTTAATAAGATCGATTTAAATATTTTCTAATATTAATAAAAAGTACAAGCAGAACTACTGGTTTGCTCGATGCATCAGCCCATGTGTGAGGTTTGTGTAGGTCTCAGCTTTGACTACGGGCAGGGACAAACCGGGGCAGACTGACCCCGGCTGGAGCGTGTTATGAGGAAGTCTCAGCTGGTCACTGTCCATCCGAGCAGCCCGGAATGCACCCAGCGTGGGAGGTGCCCTCCTCTGGCTTTTCACCTGTGAGGAACCTTCAATTCGCATTATAGTGAATATGCTACACCTCTGGTACTTATTATGGAAAACCAGCAGCCACCCGTTAGTGTGGTAAAGAATTAATTGGTGCCAAGCAAGAGGATTTGGGTGGCTTTTTAACTTTGTTTAACAAAGTTCAGCTGGGCTCCCCACCCTGCAGCCTCCGGGGTGCTCTGCAGGTAGGAGGGAGCAGCGATCGCTGGTAGCCCCTGGCCGCCGCTT
>NW_010302271.1:0-1658 GCF_000700745.2 Antrostomus carolinensis
CAGGGTGCCAGCGCAGGTGACACCCATGGGTGCCCCCCCAGTTTCCAGCGCAAGGTTGAACGTTTCCTGGAAGCCCCCGGTGAATCCACCCCACCCGATGGTCCCACCAGCCGGGCCATCGCCCTGGTCAACTGCTGCCCCCCCTTCAGGTGAGGGGACAACCCCCCCCAGACCCCATCAACCTTCTGGGGTGCTCAGGGTGCTCGGGGTCCCCAGTAGCACCCATTGACCCCCCCCACCCCGTGGTAGGACCTTCGCCGAGCGCCTGGCGCAGTTTGGGCACCCGGAGAGCGAGGAGCTGCGGCGACAGGCGCACGGCGCCCTGGACAAGGTGACGCGGCTCTGCAACCACGTCCTCACCCAACGGCTCTTCGAGGACCTCAAGGTGCCCACCATGGGGAGGGGAGGGGGTGTCGGGTGGTGGGAAGGGTGATTGTCCATTGGGTGATGACATCCATGGGTGTGATGGTCATGGTGACCATCAGTTGGGTGCAATGGTCATGGTGACCATGGGTTGGGTGTTGAGTTGAGTAACACCCATGGGTGTGATGGTCATGGCGACCATCAGTTGGGTGCAATGGTCATGGTGGCCATTGGTTGGGTGTTGAGTTGAGTGACACTCATGGGTATGGTCATGGTGACCATTGGTTGGGTGCTGACGCCCATGGGTGCAATGATCATGGTGACCATCTATTGGGTGTTAATGCCCATGGGTGTGATGGTCATGGTGACCACTGGTTGGGAGTGATGGTCATGGGGACCATTGGGTGGGATGGTCATGGTGACCATTGGTTGGGTGTTGAGTTGAGTGACACTCATGGGTATGGTCATGGTGACCACTGGTTGGGTTCTGACACCCATGGGTGTGATGGTCACCAGGACCATTGGTTGGGTGCAATGGTCTTGGTGATCATTGGTTGGGTGCTGACACCCATGGGTGCAATGGTCATGGTGACCATCAGTTGGGTGCAATGGTCATGGTCATCATCTGTTGGGTGCTATGGTCATGGTGACCATCAGTTGGGTGCTGACACCCATGGGTGCAATGATCATGGTGCCCATCAGTTGGGTGTTGAGTTGAGTGACACCCATGGGTTCAATGCCCACGGTGCCCATCACTTGGTCACCGATCTAGATGACACCCATGACTCCAACACTCTAGATGACCTCCCACCCACTGATCACCACCCATGACACCACCCATGGGTGCCAGACCATCTGCCCACCCACGTTGTCCCCCCTTCCAGCCCTACTTCAACAAGCTGATGAAGCGCAAGTGGCTGACGAGCTCCGACGCCTTTGACACCATCGTCATGATCATCACCAGCTTCACCCAGAAGCTTCGTCCTCTCCTCCCTGAACCCTACCAGGTGGGTTCCACCTCCAACACCCTTGAGGTTGGACAACCCAACTCTTCTTCTGGTTGACTTCTTCTGACCCAACATCTCCCATAGGTGCTGGTGAGCGAGGTCCATCGCCGGGTCCTCATTGAGTACGTCCGCCCATTGCTCCAGGTCCGCTTGGTCTGCACCTCGGCCAAGATGCGCTCCAGGGTGGCAGCTCGTTTGGGTGATGAAGCTCGTCAGCTCCGGGAGCTCTTCAACCGTCTGGTGAGACCTCAACCCAACCCAACCCAACCAACCCAACTCAACCCAACC